>NC_141876.1:540646821-540949851 GCF_056163025.1 Triticum urartu
GATTGGAGTGTGCAAACGCAATTGGAGACACGGAGATTTTTGGTGTGGTTCCGATAGGTGGTGCTATCGTACAACCACGTTGATGGAGACTTCAACCCACGAAGGGTAAAGGTTGCGCGAGTCCACGGAGGGCTCCACCCACGAAGGGTCCACGAAGAAGCAACCTTGTCTATCCCACCATGGACATCACCCACGAAGGACTTGCCTCACTTGGGTAGATCTTCATGAAGTAGGCGATCTCCTTGCCCGTACAAACTCCTTGGTTCAACTCCACAATCTTGTCGGAGGCTCCCAAGTGACACCTAACCAATGTAGGAGACACCACTCTCCAAAAGGTAATATATGGTGTGTTGATGATGAACTCCTTGCTCTTGTGCTTCAAATGATAGTCTCCCCAACACTCAACTCTCTCTCTCACAGATTTGGATTTGGTGGAAAGATGATTTGAGTGGAAAGCAACTTGGGGAAGGCTAGAGATCAAGATTCTTGTGATTGGATTGGAATATCTTGGTCTCAACACATGAGTAGGTGGTTCTCTCTTAGAAAATGAATGCTGCAAGTGTAGGCACGTTCTGATGACTCTCTCCACGAATGAAGAGTGGGTGGAGGGGTATTTATAGCCTCCACACAAAATCTAACCGTTAGACACAATTTACCAAATTCGGTGGGACCGAATCATAAAACTCAGTCGGGCTGATTTAGTTCAAAATGTGAACGTTAGATTTTCGGTGGGACCGATATGATCAACTCGGTGAGACCATTGTGCTAGGGTTAGGGTAAAACCTCAACTCGGTTTGAATGATTACACAAACTCAGTGGGACCGATTTTGGTAATAAGCAAAACAGAGAGTTGTTTAGGCAAACTCGGTGGGACCGATTGCATATCTCGGTGGGACCGAAATTATTGCAACAGGTAACAAAGAGTTTGCGAGCCCATCTCGGTGAGACCGAGATCCCAACGGTGAGACCGAACTGATTAGAGTTTCTGGCAGTGGCTATGTCAAGTGAACTCGGTGGCGCTAGGTAGATCAAATCGGTGGGGCCGAGTTTGACTTTTGGTTTGGGACAAATATGGAAATGAGAAAGTGGTTGAGGGCTTTGGAGCATATCACTAAGCACTGTGAGCAAGAAAGCCATTAAGCAATACCTCATCCCCTTTTAATAGTATTGGCTTTTCCTATGGACTCAATGTGATCTTGGATCACTAAATGAAAATGTAGAGTCTTGAGCTTTTGAGCTTTTGCCAATCTTCTGTCCTCAGCATCTTGAAGGGGTTCCATATCCTCTTGTCCACGCCACTCCACTGTTGAACTCATCTGAAATATACTAGATAAAAGTATTAGTCCAACAAGAGATATGTTGACATTAATTACCAAAATCACCGAGGGAGCACTTGTGCTTTCACAGTGCTAGTTGCTATTTTTGCTTGTTTTTTACTTCGCGGAAAATCAATACCAAACGGAGTGCAAATGCAGCGAAACTTTGGGGAGATTTTTTCTAGACCAGAAGACACCTGTTGGGCCAAAGAAGTATCAGAGGGGGGCTCCGAGGGGAGCACAACCCACCTGGGTGCGCCTGGGGGCCCAGGCGTGCCCTGGTGGGTTGTGCCCACCTCGGCCGCCTCCCGCACCGCCTCTTTACTCTATAAATACGCCAAAAATCCAAAAACCCTAGGGCAGTCGACGAAATACAATTACAGCTGCCGCAAGTTCCAGGACCACCAGATCCAATCTAGACACCATCACGGAGGGGTTCATCATCCTCATTGGTGCCTCTGAGATGATGCGTGAGCAGTTCATTGTAGACCTATGGGTCCGTAGTTAGTAGCTAGATGGCTTCCTCTCTCTCTCTCTCTCTTGATTCTCAATACACTGGTCTCTTAGAGATCTATTTGATGCAACTCTTTTTGCCGTGTGTTTGTTGGGATCTGATGAACTTTGAGTTTATGATCAGATCTATTTTATCCATGAAAGTTATTTGAGTTTTTATCTCTTATATGCATGATTACTTATATCCTCATATTTCTTCTTCGAAATTTTGGTTTAGTTAGGCCGACTAGATCGATTTTTTTGCCATGGGAAGAGGTGCTTTGTGATGGGTTCAGTCGTGCGGTGTTCTTTCCCAGTGACAAAAGGGGCAACAAGATACGTATTGATCGTTGCCATTAAGGATAACAAGATGGGGTATATTCCTACATGAATAGATCTTGTCTATATCATGTCATCATTCTTATTGCATTACTCCGTTTCTCCATGAACTTAATACACTAGATGAATGCTGGATAGCGATCGATGTGTGGAGTACTAGTAGTAGATGCAGGCAGGAGTCGGTCTACTAATTTTGACGTGATGCCTATATAATGATCATTGTCTGGATATCGTCATAATTATTTAAAGTTCTATCAATTGCCCAACAGTAACTTGTTTACCCTCCGTATGTTATTTTCTCGAGAGAAGTCACTAGTGAAATCTACGACCCCCGGGTCTATTCTTTATCATATTTGCTTCGAGATCTATTTTTATTTGCTTTTGCTTTCAGATCTATTATTCCAAAAATCCAAAAATACCTTGCTGTAATTTTTTAATTATTTATTTTATTTCGTGTTTCCGCGAGATCTATTTATCTAATCTACTACGAATCAATTTATCTTTTTATTTCGCGTTTCCGCGAGATCCATTTTATTTCGCGTTTCCACGAGATCTATTTATCCAATCTATTTACCCGAGAGGGATTGACAACCCCTCTTACGCGTCGAGTTGCAACTATTTGTTTTTTGCGTGCATGTATCGTTTACATAGTGTTGCTCGGTTCTCCTACTGGTTTGATAACCTTGGTTTCATCACTGAGGGAAATACCTACCGTAGTTGTGCTGCATCATCCCTTCCTCTTCGAGGAAATACTAACGCGGACTCGAGCCATCATAATGTATACTAGAATTTACTCAGTTAAATATAGGAGATCGGCTAGATCCGGCCATAACTTAGTGAAGTAAATATACTCCACTAAGGCCAACTCCAACGCATGACCCAAATCGTCCACCCGCGTCCATTTGGGGATAAACGGACACAAACACGGCCCAACACGCGGGAGCAAACAGACAAATGTCCGATTTCGGTCCGCTTTTGACCTATTCCCAGCCCAAACTTGGGCTGCGTTTGTGGCCAAACGGACACGCGCGGACGGTCGCGACGCGTGCCCTCGTCCGCCCCTGGCCCGCCCATCGGTGACACACCCGTCCCTTTTTCTATTCCCCCTCGCCCCAAACTCCGGCCACACACCCAGCCCCTCTCTTTTCTCGTCCCTAGCCGCCTCCGCCGTGCCCGTTTAGCTGCCGAGCACGACCTGTGTGCTCTCCACACCACTAGTTGTCCAACCCCACGCCCGCCTCCAGTGCAACTGGCAGCGGAATTTGGAGCGGATCTATCCGGATTTGTGTGCGGTAGGTCACTGGAGGCCGCGGTGCGCCATGGACTGGCCGGGTACCGGTCCACGCGGCTCCGACAATGCCGCCAGCCCGCATGCACGTACTGACTCCGCCTCTAGCTGCTCGGATCTACCCCGTCGCCGGTTCGGCAAGTACACCAACGACCGTCGTCTGAGATCGGTGCTGGCCCAAATGCTTGTCGACGCACCGAGGCCGCTCATAAAGTGCGACGACTCTCCACTGATGGTCGTGCGCCGCATGTGTACAACACCGGAACACCCCGGGATGGGTGTTTGTCAAGTGCAAAAATGATGGAGTACGTGCTAGTTTGCTTCGGTTGTGATTCCGGATTTGGTTTGTTTTGCTTACAATCAAATATTTTTTCGAGGGGTACGCCAAGAGCGTACCTAAGCTTTATAGAAGAAGAAGGAGATAATTACAAGAGGAGTTCTTGAGGCTCACACCACACGCCGGTGTAACCAAAACGCACACCTACTCCCAAAGTACTCTACTACTCACACAACTGTTGAACACTCCGGGCACCTGCCGCTAGCCATAGTCTTAGCTCCTGATGAATCCTAGTCGATAGCTCCCATTCATTGATAATGTCTCCACCTGCGAAGACTCGTCCGCTGCGTTGTTTCCAAATACTCCAACAGATCAACATGACTAGAGAATCAAACCCCTTCCTGACCCCCTTTGGCATGCGTTTCCGGGATCTCGGCCACCAATCTTGCAGCTGCTCAGACACCAAAGGTAGAAGATGCATATCTAAGTTGGCGCACCTGAAACATTGGAACCACACTTGCCTCGAATAGACACACTGCAACATAATATGCTCAACAGAATCCTCTTCCTGATCACACAGATAACAAACCGAAGTGGCATCTTGCAATCCATGCCGAAACCTTCTATCCGATGTCCATAGTCTACGCTGCAACGCCAACCACATGAACAAACGGCATGCCAGGGGGGCCCAGCACTTCCACAGTCCCTTCGCACAGCCAAAAATGATGGCCCCCTCATTCATGATCCGGTAGGCCGAGCCCGCCGAGTATTGGCCCGAGGCAGTCCACTTCCAGATTGCCTGATCTCCCACACTAGCGTCCAAGATTAGCTCGCTGAGTATCTCCCAGAGACGTATGAACTGCACCAATCCTTCGGTGGATAGCTCCCCTTTAATATCATTGATCCAATTGCTTAAGAGGAGTCCCTCCCTCGCCATTCTCCTATTAACTGTCTGAGTCCCTACCTTCCCGAACACCAGCGGAGCAATCTCGGCAATCCTCAATCCACTAACCCATCTATCCTTCCAGAAGAGCACTCGGTTCCCATCTCCAATTTTCCAATGAACCAAACTTGCAAAAGCCGTTTGCATCTCCTTGTCAACGGACATGGCCAGGCCCTGCCACGGTTTTGAGGGATCTGTACGCCTGAGCCATTCCCATCTAAGACGAAGAGCGATCCCCTGTGTTCTAAGATCAATGACGCCCAACCCTCCCAGCTCCTTCGGTCTACAGACCCTCTTCCAAGCCACCAAACATTTGCCCCCATGTATCTCTTCCGAGCCAGCCCAAAAGAAAGCCTTACAGCCTCTGTCAATGCTATCCAGCACCCATTTCGGCGCATCTACCACAATCAGATGGTGAATTGGCCGCGCCCTCACCACGCTGTTGACAAGAATCAGTCTGCCCTGCCTGGTAATCATACCTCTCATCCATCCTGGCAAGAAGTTTAGCACCCATCTACCTGCGGCTGCCATTGATTATGTGTAAGCTGCTTGATAGAAAGTTGTAGACCAAGATATTTGCACGGGAAGCACTGAATCTTCCAAGGCAGGGCTGCTGCAACCCTCTCCTTGTCGCCCTCTCCAGGTCTAATAAGAATCGCCGAAGATTTTTGGTAGTTGATTTTCAGACCCGATGCTTCCCCAAAGATATGCATCCCCTCCTTCACAAAGGCCAGATCCAATGCAGTCGGCCTGATAAAAAGGACCACATCATCCGCATAGATAGATAACTGATGTAGCGGCGAACACCTGGGCATCGGACTAAGCACTCCCAATTGCTGAGCACGAATGATAAGGGCCGAGAGCGTATCCATAGCAATCACAAAAAGGAGTGGCGAAATTGGATCGCCCTGCCTCAGACCACAAGCGTGCATAATTTTTGCTCCCACACTGCCATTTACTATCACTCTTGAACTTGTCGTTGAAAGCAGCGTAGCAATGAGCTCTCTCCATCGCGCCGAAAATCCCTTAGCACGGAGCACCTCAAAGAGAAAAGGCCAAGAGAGTGAATCGAATGCTCTCGAGATATCCATAATAACTAGGACGCCTTTAGCTTTCCTCTTGTGCAAGTTCCTCGCCACTTGGGGCACCAGCATGAAATTATCATGGATGCATCTGCCCTTAATGAACGCAGATTGATTCATGTGCACCAGCTCTCCCATCCGACTACTCAACTTGCCCGCTAACAATTTAGCACTGATTTTGGGTATACTATGTAGCAGGCTAATTGGCCTGAAGTCCCCAATCTCTGAGGCATCCGGTTTTTTCGGGATAAGAGTGATCAATGCCTTGTTCAGCCTGCCAAACCCTCTCCCATCGCCAAGCAAGAACTTGTGAATGGCTGCAACAACATCATTTTTGATGATAGCCCAAGCTTTGTGGAAAAACAGACCAATGAATCCGTCAGGTCCTGGTGCCCTGTCCCCTGGCATGGCTTTGATAGCATCCCAGATTTCCTCCTCTGAAAATATGACATCTTGGTCCGAAAGATCAAGGGATTCCATATTCAGGAACTGCATATCCAGGGTGACATCCCTTGCTCGGGCTCTGCCTAGAAGGTCCTCATAGGACTGGTGGAAGGCCTCCTCTTTCCCCTTCTGGCCAGTAATGATATGGCCACCATAGGAGATCGCTGGTATGTGATTTTTGGCCTTCCTCCCATTTGCAAAGAGTTGAAAGAAATGTGTGTTAGCATCGCCCTCCTTGAGCCATCTGATACGGGACCGCTGTCTCTCGATCGTCCTCTCCAAAGAGGCAAGACCCAACAACGTCCGCTTGAGAGTACCTCGTAGCCATCTCTCTCCCACAGACAACAACCTTTTGTCCATTGCCCTGTCCAAAAGTTTGATGACCAAACGAGCTATCGCCATCTGTATCTTGACATTCCCAATCTTCCTCTGACCCCAAGCCGTCAGGAATTTCGCAGTATTCCTGAACAGTTCATCTAGCCGCTTGTAGGGTTCCGTGACGCTGGGATCACACCTCCAGGCCTCCCTAACCGCGTCCTCAAAGCCATCCATCTTGGTCCAAAATATCTCAAACCTAAAACGCCTCGTAGTGGGAATGTGCTCCTCCAAGGTGAGATGCAAAGGACAGTGATCTGAGATATCCGTGGACAGAGCTTGTAGCAAACAGTTTTACAATCAAATATTTATTGTGTAGGATGGGTGCAACTTTTGGCTTTGAGAAGAAGAATTCATCAATTTAATAGATGTTCGTGCACTTCTTGCTAGAGTAGAGGTTAGAGATGAGAGTAGATATGTGGAAGCAACGTCTACTTCTTTAGGCGCGAAGAAGAAAGAAGCATTCAAGATCGAGACTCCGCAGATCAACAACAAATGCATCGAGAAGGCACTAATCCAACTTACAAGAGCAGTTATAGAAGTTGGATATATTTTAAAATGCTTTCTTGTATTTCTAGTTTTCTTAGGGCTTGTTATTCTAGTCAAGATTTGGTGAATGTATTCCAATGTATCATAAAAAATGTTGGTAAAATTAATAAGAAAATGAGAAAAAAAATCTGCGGACGAGATGGGGCCGAAGATTGGGCGCCCGGCCGACGCAAACCCAAATCCGGACGGACACGGCCTCATCCCCATCCTAAAACGGACGAAATCCGGACAAAACGGACGTCCGTTTGGGATCGTGCGTTGGAGTTGGCCTAAAGATTTACTTCACCGGATGCTCCACTATTTTTAAGTATTTTTAAGGATCGATTAGATATGTCCTTTTTCACTCACAATCTCACCTCGCCTCACATCCAATTCTTCCTGAGCTCCCCAATCCCCACGCCCACGTATGTCCTTGCATCATCACCTTTTGGATTTCGCCCAAGTGATTCCTCCAATAAGTGGCAACCTCTCCATGTTTTGCCTTGCCTCTCAAGGAGCCGAGGCCGAGCCTCAGCCTGAGGACCTGGGTCAAAGTTCAAGATCCCATGTGTGTCTGCTCCCCATAATTTTGCTGGTAGAACAAGTCAAGGCACCTGCACCCGGCGACTTCGCCACTGTCCGTCACTCCAAACGTCACCCATGGGATCCTCTGCGGCTCCCGCCATGGCCCTCCGCGCGGTCCGCAGTACGCACCGCGCGTAACGAATCCCCGCGAATCACTATACTATTCCCAAATCATCAGCTAAAAAAAAGAGATGCCAAATCACTAGTTCTAGTTTGACTCAAGGTGTCCATCTCCCTTGGTGCTTGCTCTCGTGGTGTCCTGCTAATTAAGAGCGAAAGTACCAGGTAAACCTCCCCCCATGTGCACCAGAAAAATCTGGCTTCACATTTGCCCATGATTTATCGCAAACTTTGCGGCCAAAATTGCACGGGGAGAATCACAGTAGACGACGGGTTGACGAAACAAAAGTGTCGTTTTTGCGGCAAAAGCAGCGTCCATGCGTTGGAAGGGGGCTAGCTTGCAGCGGGACGGCATCCATGATCCATGGGTGGTGTGGTGTGGCGTGGCGCCACAGCGCGCGTATCTATGTTGCGCCACGGATCTCGTTCGAGTGGTCGCCGCGGAAAGGAGGCACCAGCGGCCACGGATCGGCCCGGGCAACAAACATACATTCCCACGGAACCCACTTGCCGCCCGACGTGACTCCACGCGCACGCCGCACGCCGCCGCGCCCCGCGCAGATATCGCTCGTAGCCACACGAGCCGCAGGGCCGTGCGTGCGTGGTGGAGCCGTCCGCGCCGGAGAGGCTCGCCAAGTTGCCGTGCTATCCTCGCCGGGGAAATCTTCTGCTCCCCGTGCCGTCCCTGTCCGAGGGACCGGCCCGCTCGCCGCGTTTTCACCCGTCCTTTCGCGGCGAGATATGATTTGGTTTGCCGGCACGGTAGTGCTACTGGTGAAAACGGCGGACTGACGGGCACCGGCGTGTCGGTACGCCGCGCGTGTCGCTTCGCGTAGCCAAGCGCCCGTTTCTAGCTCAGCCGTGGATCGGCATTTCGGTCTGCGCCTTTCGAAGGATTGATTCCCAGGGGTGACAGTTGCTTTCGCTCGGAATCTTCTGTTGCGCGCCACGGCTCCTACTAGCTAGGGTGACAATTTGGTGCACCATATCATATCCCTGTGGCATATGCTCGGGTCGGGTTCCCCTCTTCTCCACGTCGGTCGAGAAATTAAGTGGCGTGGACGGAGATAAGCAGTGAGGCACATGCTGACGGTGGTGGTCAGTGGCTAACGGCACCAGCGGCCAGGTGACTCGCCACGGCCTTCGTTCCCTGACGCCATCTGTTGCTCCTGCCTTCTTCCCTGCGGCTTCCTCTGCTTCTTCCTCCTCCCTCCACGGACACGTATATATAGGTGGCCGAACACCCGTTTCTTCTTCAGCTCCGCCACACCTCCGGTCGCCTACACCTCTCTCTCTCTCTCTCTCTCTCTCTCTCTCTCTCTCTCTCTCTCTCTCCAGCGCACCGCAGCACCGGCTCTCTTTCTCTCTCTAGCAGCGCGTGGTCGGCCATGGCGGCCTGCGTCGACAAGTGGAATCCAGCATACTCCTGCCACCGCATCTCCCGATCCATCTACCGCTTCCTGCCGGACTGCACCGTCGCCGCACCGGCGGGCGCGCCCGTGAGCGGGAACGGCGGCTGCTGCAACGGCGGCGACGAGGTCTGGGAGGAGCTGTACGGCGAGGCGCAGGCCGACGCGCAGGACGAGCCGCTGCTGGGCATGTTCTACTCCGAGCTCGTCCTCTCGCACCCGACGCTGGAGGCCGCCCTCGCCGCGCACCTGTCCGCCAAGCTCTGCATCCCGGGCGCGCTGCCGCAGGACGCGCTCCGGGACATCCTCGCGGGCGCGCTGGCCGCGCACCCGGAGGCGAGCCAGCACACGCGCGCCGACCTCCTCGCGGCGCGGGACCGCGACCCGGCCTGCGCCAAGATGGTCCACTGCTTCCTCTACTACAAGGGCTTCCTCGCCCTGCAGGCCCACCGCGCCGCGCACGCGCTCTGGTCCGAGGGCCGCCGCCCGCCGGCGCTGCTCCTCCAGAGCCGCGCCTCCGAGGTGTTCGGCGTCGACATCCACCCCGGGGCGCGCATTGGCGGGGGCATCCTGCTCGACCACGCCACGGGGGTCGTCATCGGCGAGACGGCGGTCATCGGCGACGACGTGTCTATCCTGCACGGCGTGACGCTGGGCGGCACGGGGAAGGCTTGCGGCGACCGGCACCCCAAGGTCGGCGACGGGGTCCTCATCGGCGCCGGGGCCAGCGTGCTGGGCAATGTGCGCATCGGCGCCGGAGCGAAGATCGGGGCGGGCGCGGTCGTGCTTAGGGACGTGGCGTGTGGAACCACGGCCGTCGGAAACCCGGCGAAGCCGATCGGGAAGAAGGCGGCGCCGTCGCTCCGGCCAGAGGAGCAACCAGGGGTGACCATGGAGCAGAGGTGGTCGGACTACGTCATATGAAGTTCGTGTTACGTGTTTAGCGCAAGCAAGAGATTTTCCCTCCAAATGATAATGGATCTGTGGAGTACTCTGTATCTGTGGGTGGTTGACTACACTTATCCCAGAGCTCAGTTAGACATTGAGCATGGATCAGTCACATACTGTCTTCTTTGTTTTTTAAATGGAATAATGACAATTCTAGTAGATCATCTATTAGCCTCGTTGCAAATATATAGCGTAGTCTCATTTTTCTGATGCGTTTACCTCATTCAGTTTGTCTAATTCACATCTAGATGTTTTTAAGGATGTCACATCTAAGCTCCCACAAGTATATAATGTATCAACAAGAAACAAAAAAAATTAGGACAAAAAAAAATAGACCACAAACATAGTGAAAATCAGCTTAGATATTACAAAACTAGATGTGTCCTAGACAGACCCTCTACTTCATTCTACTATGTTTTTCTTCCTATTACCGGATAATTGCCCACGCTTGTAACGGGATGTAGCATAAATATTTTATAATATGTTAGCCCATAATTACCTTTAGAAAAATGAGACCAACCCAAGGGCTAACCTTCGTTGGCTTTTTTTTATAGAAAAGACTCCGCGAGCACTGCGCGTCAAAGCCGGGGTTTGAACTCCGGTGGGCTGGCAACGGGTCGACGCCCCGTCTTCCCCATAATTACATTTCATATTAGTGTGATTGTTCAAATAATTATTTATCAAATCATGCCTGTGATTTACTTACCTAAATAAATTTTAGAATTTTATTTGGTAATCACTTATTTGGTAAGAATTTATTGTCTTGCCAAAGAAAACATAACTTTATTTGGTAAGTCAATAAAAAAATGAGAAGCCCTCGTGCACCCGTCCTTGTGCCCTCGTGTGAACTCATCTAGGGTTCCCTGCCTCTCGTCGGCGTCGCCTCCTCTCCTATGGTCCTTGGACCATGGTGGCGTGGTGGACCCCGGGCCTTGCCGGTAGGGCTGCAAACGAGTCGAGTTCGAGCGGGTTGGTCTAGGCTCAGCTCAACTCGTACTAAAATTCGAGCAAGCTCAAAATGTGCGAAGCTCAAGGTCGAGCTGCAGAAAGTGGCTCATGCTCAGCTTGTAACGATCTCGAGTCGATCTCGAGCTAGTTTCGAGCTACATAAGATGATTTTTTTAAATCATTTTATGGCAAATTTTAAAGCTAGATAGGCCACAACAGAACCGAAAACTTACTATAAATTCGACTTATTCTTTCTCAAGTGAAGATTAGTATTTAATAACAAGAGATCATGGATGGAAGGCGACGAAGATGCGCCAGCTCTCAAGCTTTGACCAAAATAACAAGATATTGAACACACGGTTGGCCAAGTGATGAGAATAAATTTTCTCCATGCTTAATTTCCATGTTTGCTAGTAGGTAAAGTGAAGAAAAAAATTGTATAAAACATATATGGAAATGAATGATCCTAATTCTTGGAGATTGGAATGAAGGTTATTTAATATACTTATATTATATTGAGCTATCAAGCTAAAATGGAGCGAGCCAATGCTGACTCAAGATCGGCTCGTTTCTCGATCGAGCTACATAAAGTGTTCATACTCAGCTCAATTATTTTTGAGTCGATCTCGAGCCGAGCTAAAATACGAGTCAATCTCGAGCGGCTCACGAGTCTCGAGCTTTTCTTGCAGCCCTACTTGCCGGCAGGAGGGCTCCGTTTTTAGGTGCTTTTCGGAGTTTTATTTCGGGGTTGTGCCATGCTCAAGAAAGACGAGGCAGCGGCTACTTCTTGAAAATGAAATAAGTTCCTCCCCATCTAGCCCCCGTCCCGGTGATGTTTCAAGCGTCATCGGAAGGCGTGCGGAGGTTTGTCTGCGACGGATATTGTCGTGGAATTGTCACGACAGATGTCCTCGTAGAAGGACTTAGTTGTGGAGCCATTGCGACGAGGTTAGCTTAAAGGGGTTAACGGGACAAAGGACATGGAGAGTTTATACTCGTTCGGCCCCTTGCGGTGAAGGTAAAAGCCTACTCCAGTTTGAGGTGGTATTGCTAAGATTTCGATTACCAGGGAGCGAATATGCTTTGCCTGATTTTCGACTTGTTGTTTCTTGCCCTAAGCCGCTGCCGGGTCGTCCCCTTATATACATGGGTTGACGCCCTGCGGCCTACAGAGTCTCGGACGGCTCATACAAACGTGTCCGGCTCGGTGACTTATCTTAGATGCCTTATAATACAAGTTACATATGCATGGCGATTTATACTCACGGGCCTTAAGCCGTCTCTCGGTTTGGGCCCCTTAACAGACATACTTCATGAACTGCCATCTTCACATACCCATGGGATTCGTCTAGATGAACCGCCATTGGGATAACCCGGCCCCTCCTGGGCGGGTCATACCCAATAGCTATATCCCCAACATTAGGCCCCAGATTGATTTGAACTTGTTCATGTCAATCTTCATCACTTAGGAAAATCCTTCTTCACCTTCCTGTGAAATATTGTAACCCGCCATGACATCATCTCCGGGAATTACGGTAACCCGCCGTGACATCACCTGTAATTAATACTACGCACAGCCCAAATCTTAATTAAATCTTTTTCTTTACTGACCCTCCGAAAATCAAGGCGCCCGCACCACCACATATCCATTTTCCCGTCTCCTCGATTCCCGCGCATGCCACTTATCCCTTCAGCCTTATAAATAGGGCCGCGGGTTCACTTTCCATTCTCCCCCTTTGCCTTCTCTCCTTCTTCCTCCTCGCGATGCTCCAGTGCGCCCGATCTCCGCCGCCGTCAACCTTCGTCTCCTTCATCGACTCCGGCCGCGCCGCTCCTCCGCTGTTATCCATCGTCAGTAAGTCTTTGTCTTTCCCCTTCATAGATCAATCTGTGTTAGGGTTTCTCTGTTCATCGATGTTAATCACCGTTCTTCCCTTTCTCCGTCCTAGATCGCATGGTTTTGATCTGAAAAATAGCATAGAACTCGCGCAGTAGCAGTTTTAGCACTTATTTTTTGATATCAGACTATATCTTGTTTGCAATAGATCTCATCTGAGCACCCCCACTCTTCTGCTGCCGCCACCTTAGGTTCAAATTTTATTCCATTTTTCTGAATAGTTGCAGATCCAAACTTATAGCTTCAATCTGTGAAACATGTTTGTCCCAACACTTAGTAAAACTTTGCTTTTGTCAGATCTTGAATACCAATACGTGTCATGGTGGCTTACATGTCCGGTTTAAAATTACTCATATATCATTAGTCCTCACTTAAGCCGCCATTCTGAGTATATACTGTAACTGCTAACTTGTGATTCCCCAACTGATTTAAACCGGCAAAATTTCCCTTCCTTTAGGCTTTCTCTCTTCACAATGCCGCCAAAGACAGTCTATACATGCAATTGGGTTCCCTCCGTCGTCACCGAGGGCTCACTCAAAGATTTTATCAAAATCGGGTACCTGCCCGCAAAGAGTGTTATGCATTATCGTGCCCCTGAACCTGGCGAAGAAAGACCTCAACCAAAAGATGGCGAAGTTATTATATTCACTGATCACATGAACCGAGGCTTCTCACCACCCGTCTCTAAGTTTTTCCGAGATGTTCTGCACTTCTTCCAACTTCATCCTCGGGACATTGGACCCAATTCCGTGTCAAATATCTGCAGTTTTCAAGTCTGCTGTGAAGTATACCTTCAAGAGGAGCCCATCGTCGATCTCTTTGGAGAATATTCTTATTTGAACCGCCAAAATGAGTTTACGAACGGGCCCATCTTGGAACTTGGCGGAATCTCGATTCAACGCAGAAGAGATGCCATCTTCCCTTATGCCTGTCTGCCGAGTCACCCCAAGGATTGGAATCAGACGTGGTTTTACTACAAAGACACCTCTCCAGCTGACGAGAATCCACTGGTGGGTTACCATGTCGAGCGCCTGGACCCAAAGCACAATCTTCCTGAAAAACTTACCACTGCCGAACGGGAAAAAATTGCTCCTACCATTGCAAAGGTTAGAGCTCTGCTAGGAAACGGGTTAACTCGCATTGATTTGGTCAGGTGCTGGGTTTCTAGGCGGATCATACCCTTAAGTTGCCGCACTGGCTTAATGTGCACTTACACTAGTGGTGTAAAAGATCCACTGCGCCATAGCTCTGCGCCATTAACTGACGAGGCGGTTAACGAAATGGTTAATTCCCTTCTGAATGAAGATCCAGAAGATATCATTAAAGTGGGTCTGAACCCTTTCTGCAAGCTTAACCCGCCACCGGATGTGAGTCTCTGAATTTACTTACCTTTATCTCATTACTAAAATACTTTATTAACTCAACCTCGGATGACCTTTTCAGGCTAATTCTGACTTTTGGAAAAAATAAGTATGGTCATGAAGCTGCCAAGAAGGCCAGGGCTGCCAAGAAAGCCGCCAAGAAGACAACCAAGATAAAGAAGAAACCAAGCGCCTCTGATCTACTTAATCTGGATGACACCTCTGAGTCGGAGGTAGCCCTTGACTCTCTTGGCTCGTTTTTCAGCCATCTTATTGGCACTGACTATTATCAGGATGACACGGGAGCCAGCCAAGCAGCTGAAGAAGATGTAACTATTATTTTCTCTGGCTCAGAAACTTTGCCAAGACAGAAACTTCGACAAGTAACCTAAAAACTAAGGTTTTCACACACCTTGGCTTATTTAGATCCTCACTTTCTTTTGAAGCAACAACAACACGAGAATCGTCGTCAGACCCGGACCAGTGGAGGTGAAGAGTTGTCCTCCGGTTTACCGAACATTCCCGCTCCTCGAAAACATCAAAACGAGGTTCTTTAACTTTAAACTCTTTTCACCTGTCGGCGGGTCTTATTTACTTACCACTTAACTTTGTTGATTCAATTGACCAGGAGATTACTCGTTCTTCCTCTCGCGACTCATCACAAACCGAATTGCCGGCTTTTGAAATTGCCCCTGGGTAACAATAATTATCTTTTATTTTGTATCTCTCTATACTCTTATACTTATTCTGACTTATCACCATCTGTGCAGTGGACAAGCAAAGCCTAGCAAGAAAACAAGGGTTTCCAAGCCAGCTGATGATCCTAAAGTTGTTGAACCGGAATAGCAAGTCTCTGCACCTGATGCTTCTGAAAAACAACCAGATGACCCTACCCTTGATGTTTCACCTGAGATTCTGGATCTCTGCGCTGACAATACCAATATTAACTCTTCAAACCCTGGACCATCAAGCCCACTTAAGCCGTCAGCGACTCACACTGATGATGTTCTGATCACTGGCACCTGCTTTACAGAACCGGGAAATCCAATAGCTTTGGCCAAGCATACTGCTAAACAAGAGGTTATTGAAAGGTGAAAGACGAGGTTTGACATCTCTCATTATGCACAACTGAGCAGCAGTGAGATACTCTCTGGCTACCTTAGCCAAGTACACTCCAGCCGTGATCTTGAAGTTGATATGGTGAAGCAAATGCACCAAAAGTATGAGGTATGACTTCCACCTTTGAATAATTATGTACATCCTGCCGCCCCCAAGTCTATTGGTTATGATAAAATTGAATAGGTTGTAGACTAAAAATAATGCATAAGCTTCTTATCATAGAATCCCTCCAAGGCCGGTTTTAAAATTAAATCGTATGTTTAAGCAACTTTAGCATTGCATCCGTAGTCCCCAAGGGTCAGTTTCATCAGCATGAATGAACCGGTCTTGCTTATCACTAGTTAAGAAAGGAGAGCTTATCTATGTAGCCATCATGAATTGGCTGTGATTGTTTACAGCACACCCGGTTCATCATTAAGAAGATACAAGCGATATGCATTAGCCCCGAAGTGCCAAGTAGTCTTGCTTGCAAAGTGCTTGGGACTTTATTTATAAGAGCCATTTTACTTAAATAAATTCTTTGGCAGACATTAGCCCCCAAGTGCTAAGTGCTTTTGCTTGCAAAGGACTTGGGACTTATATTTTTATAATCCTATTATGAATGTGTTGATAAGTCCGCGCTTGATACAGGCTGCTACTGCAGAATTTGAGTCACAGTTAAATGATGCAAAGACCCGGCTGGCAAATCAGGAGTCTGAAACCCGGAAAGCTAAAGCCAAATTCCAGTTTAGCATAGCTGAATCGGAAAAGCTGAAGTCTAGTTTTAAGATGGAGAAAAACACTTGGGCTGAAGAAAGGACTGCTTTAACACATCGAGCTGAGAAAGCCGAGGCAGCTCTTCAAGAAGCAACCACCGAACTCTCTGGCTTAAAGCACCATGTCCCTCAGATGGTCTCTGCTATCTTTGATGAGTCGCTTTCCTAATCATCAAGAAGTAAATCCTTGTCATGATAATATAAACCGCCATTAACCAATCTGTGATTTTTCAGGTCCCAGGAGCAGCAACCTCAACCAGGACATACTTGTGAAGCTCAAAGTTGTCTACACACTTGTCGAGCAGCTATACACCGGAACTCAACGTGCACTGGCTACAATTTCTCCAACGAATTAGGCACCTACTCTTTTGATAGATGTCTTGAAAAAACTTTCTGTGCTTCCTGCTAGAATGGAGGAAATGAAGCGATCGTCTGCGAGAGCCGGTGCTGTGACGGCTTTGAGCCAGGCCAAGGCATGGGTACCAGAGCTTGACCCGTCTGAGGTACCCACTAGTTACCCAATCTTAAAAGAGGATGGTACGCCGTTTGATCAGAAGGACTTCTCTACTTGCGTGAGAGAGATACGTCCAATGGCGACTATGATTGCCAATGACTTAGACCTTTAAAAGTACCATCCGGCTTATAACAAGGAGAACCAGAAGATGCCGACTCTGGCTTATCGAGTGATGGACTTAATCCCCCCAATCTGTAAGCATACTTTTGCCCCTGAAGTTGAGCCGTCTGATCTTATAGATGACAAGGCTGAATTTCAAGCTTTATCTGGCATCGATTGGTCATCACCAAACTTTCAGACAGCAGAAGAGGACGAAGAACCAGAAAAGGATGACCCAGAAGCCTCAAGCCAGCAAGGCCAAGAAGAATGAACCGCAAGGCGGTTTATATATTTGATTCTTGCAAAAACACTTGATCCCATCTGGCTCATGGAGTCATGTAATAGGGTAGTAAAAAACTTGAATCTGTCGTGCCATCATGCACGTTTCTGTTTTGCGCAATACTGCTGATCCACCAATTTGAAAGATGATCCTTTTACTCTTATGACAATATTGATTTATGCAGATCAAATTTGATTATTCTCCTGCACACAAACAAGTCACAAGTGCCCTGGCGGTTTACCGTCGGGCGGGTCATGATACCCAATTAAAGGCCACTGGGGACGAGCAGTCCATAACCAGGGCTAGTCTGGCCATAATATTTAACATAATAAAATGTCATACATGTGGCATGTGCTTAAACTGCCGGCTTAACAGCTTGATCCAGTTTGAAGTTTGTAGAATTATAACTCCAAAAGTAATATTATGATACTCTTGATGACTTAGAGTCTGCCATCCTGGCGGGTTGTAGAAACCCAAAAGACGCTTCAAATATGATCCATAAGTAGGGCAGCTTGATCCGATGGGTAAAAACCAGATGGCAAAAAAGAAATCGTATAAAGAAAAGAAAGAAAAAAATAGAGGCTTTTGAAAGCCGCAAAACAAAAAGTGTCTTCTTCGATGAAACTAGCCGGAGCCACTGGAAGGTACGTGCTATCCATGAGCCCGACTCACAGTACCCAATCAACATTTGAACCCAGATAAAGTTAGGTCTTGCTTCACAGACTTATCAGGAGTACGCGGGGTCAGAGTAACAGCATACATCACGGGCCGATTTATCCAAGTTTCAAAGAAGGCGGCTTATGAAGCCTGAATCTATCCTGACTATCTGTAAGTCGTGCTATCACGTGACAACTGGCGTTTTAACCTTAATGAGCTCAGATCTTGGTCGAATACGCCGTAAAGACTAATCATTAAGAGTTTGGCGGGTCAATTAGGATTACCTGATGGAGTTGAAGCAGCTGGCTACAGGTAGGATGACCCGGAAAGGTTATGTTCTCTTTGGTCGAATACGCCTATGTTTGAACAAACCTAGTCAAGAGGGTAGTAACGCTATGTTCTCTTTGGTCGAATACGCCTATTTTTGAACAGGAAGCCCCCAAGTGACATACTGACAAATCGTGCTCGTTAGGGACCTATGTTTGAGCTGTGCTGCGCATCCAACTCTCTTTGGTCCCTACAGTTTGGGCGTCAAGCCTCTTAAATGAACGTGTAAGAAGATGATAAAGACTCAGCTTCAAAGAAGTGAAACGACAGAGGCCCTGATTTATCAGGGATGCTGGCTTTATTATATTGTCTATAATATATATACACCATCAGATTATGTACATCATGAGAGCCGGTGGCTCAAGTATAGTAAGGTCGAAGATGAGCAATGTTCCACGGCCGACGAGTCTCCTCCTCCGATGTGCGTGAGTCCTTGTGGTCTCGAACATCGATAAGGTAATATGACCCATTATGCATATTCTTGCTGACCACGAAAGGTCCTTCCCAAGGCAGCGATAGTTTATGCATATCCGTTTGATCCTGGATGAGCCGGAGCACCAAATCGCCTTCTTGAAAGGTTCTGGTTTTGAACCGGCGACTGTGATAATGACGCAGATCTTGTTGGTAAATCGCCGAACGAGCCGCCGCAATCACGCTCTTCATCTAACAGGTCAAGTGCATCTTGACGTGATTTTTCGTTGTCAGCTTCAATGTAAGCCGCCACCTGGGATGAATCGTGACAGATGTCACTTGGGAGAACCGCCTCCGCTCCATAAACCATGAAGAAAGGTGTGTAACCCGTAGATCTATTAGGGGTTGTATTGATACTCCATAACACTGAAGGTAACTCTTCTACCCAACAACCCGGCGTTCTTTGCAAAGGAACCATTAGCCGAGGCTTGATAACTCGCAGAATTTCTTGATTAGCTCGGTCCGCTTGACCATTGGACTGGCGATGAGCCATAGAGGAGACATCAAGTCGGATATGCTCTTGTTGACAAAATTCTTTCATAGCCCCTTTAGACAGATTAGTACCATTACCTATTATAATGTTGTGGGGAAAACCAAAACAGAAAATCACCTTCTTGATGAATTTGACTGCCATTGCAGCATCACACTTGCTAACTGGCTCTGCTTCAACCCACTTAGTGAACTTGTCAACTGCCACCAAAAGGTGGGTCTTTTTATCCGGGGACCTCTTAAAAGGCCCAACCATATCAAGCCCCGAAGTCGCAAACGGCCAAGTAATTGGAATCATCCTCAACTCTTGAGCCGGAACATGAGATCGCCGTAAAAATTTCTGACAACCGTCACATCTGCTGACCAAATCCTCGGCATCAGCATGAGCCGTCAAACAATAAAAACCATGATGAAAAGCCTTGGCGATGAGAGATTTAGAACCTGCATGATGACCACAATACCCTTCATGAATCTCTCGCAGAATCTCACAACCTTCTTCAAACGAAACACAATGTTGAAACGCCCCTATAACACTACGATGGTGCAACTCCCCATTAACAATCGTCATTGACTTAGATCGCCGGGTTATGTGCCTGACTAAAATCTCATCCTCAGGTAACTCACCCCGGGTCATGTAAGCCAGATACGACACTGTCCAATCAGGAATAGCATGAAGAGCCGCCACCAACCGTGCTTCTAGGTCAGGAACAACAAGATCCTCCTCTGTATGCAACTTGACCGAAGGGTTAAGCAGAACATCCAGGAAGGTGTTAGGTGGGACCGGCTTACGCTGAGATCCTAACCGACTTAAAGTGTCAGCCGCCTCGTTCTTCCTGCGATCAATATGCTCAACTTGGTAACCTTTGAAGTAACCCACAATAGCGTCAACCTCTCGACGATAAGCCGCCATCAGTGGATCCTTAGAATCCCAAGTGCCAGAAACTTGTTGAGCCACCAGGTCTGAATCACCGAAACACCTGACCTGGCTTAAGTTCATTTCCTTAGCCATCCGAAGATCGTGAAGCAATGCCTCATACTCAGCTGCATTGTTAGTACAAGGGAACATTAACCGGAGAACATAAGAAAATTTATCACCTCATTGGGAAGTCAAGACAACTCCAGCCTCCGAGCCTTCCAATTGCCTGGATCCATCAAAGTGAATAGTCCAATATGTGTTATCTGGCTTTTCCTCAGGTGTCTGCAATTCTGTCCAATCATTGATAAAATCCATGAGTGCTTGTGACTTGATGGCCGTACAAGGCGCATATTTCAAATCATGGGGCCCAAGCTCGATGGCCCACTTGGCAATATGACCCGTGGCTTCTCTATTTTGGATGATGTCCCCCAAAGGAGCAGAGCTGACCACAGTAATGGGGTGACCTAGAAAATATTGCTTAAGCTTCTGGCTTGCCATAAAAACCCATACACAAGCTTCTGCCAGTGCGGATACCTTTGCTTGGACTCAATAAGTACCTCACTGATGTAGTAAACCGGCCATTGAACCGGATATTCCTTGCCTGCCTCTTTCCTCTCCACCACAATAGCTACACTCACAGCCCGGCTATTAGCAGCCACATATAACAACAGAGGCTCCTTATCAATAGGGGCAGGAAGAACGGGCGGCTCAGCCAACTGTTTCTTCAGATCCTCAAACGCTTGATTAGCAGCATCACTACAAACAAAATGATCTGTCTTCTTCATCGTCTGACAAAGAGGAATAGCTTTCTCACCTAACCGGCTTAGGGCCGCAATACGACCCGCCAGACGCTGAACATCATTAACACATACTGGCTTAGACAATGAAGTAATGGCTTTGATCTTCTTCGGGTTAGCTTCAATGCCCCTGTTAGAAACCAGAAAGCCCAAGAGCTTGCCTGCTGGTACACCAAAAACACACTTGGCCAGGTTAAGCATCATCTTGTAGGCCCGGAGATTGTCAAATGTCTCCTTCAAATCATCAATCAAGGTTTCCTTCTTCCTAGACTTCATCACAATGTCATCTACGTAAGCATGAACATTACGCCCGATCTGATTGTGAAGGAAATTTTGCACACACCGCTGGTAAGTCGCCTGGGCACTCTTGAGCCCAAAAGGCATAGACACATAGCAGAAGGCACCAGACGGAGTAATAAAAGCCGTCTTCTCCTGATCCTTAACTGCCATCTTGAGCTGATGATAACCGGAATAAGCATCCAGAAAACTCAAACGCTCACAACCCGCTGTAGCATCAATGATTTGATCAATACGAGGGAGAGCAAATGGATCAGCCGGACAAGCCTTGTTTAAGTCCGTGTAATCCACACACATTCTCCAAGTGCCATTCTTCTTGAGTACCAACACCGGGTTAGCCAACCACTCAGGATGAAAAACTTCAACGATAAACCCGGCCGCCAAGAGCCGGGCCACTTCTTCACCAATGGCCTTTCGCCTCTCCTCGTTAAAACGATGGAGGAATTGCTTGACCGGCTTAAATTTCGGATCGATATTAAGAGTGTGCTCAGCGAGTTCCCTCGGTACACCCGACATGTCTGAAGGCTTCCATGCAAAGATGTCCCGGTTCTCACGGATGAACTCGATGAGCGTGTTTTCCTATTTCGGATCCAGATTGGTGCTGATGCTGAACTGCTTAGATGAGTCGCCAGGAACAAAGTCAACCAATTTAGTGTCATCTGCCGATTTAAACTTTAACAAAGGATCATGCTCCGTGGTTGGCTTCTTTAAGGATGTCATGTCCACCGGGTCAACATTATCCTTACAAAATTTTAGCTCCTTTGTTGCACAAACTGACTCAGCATAGGTAGCGTCACCCTCTTCACATTCCAAAGCCACCTTGCAACTCCCATGCACTGTAATGGTGCCATTGTAACCCGGCATCTTAAGCTGCAAATAAACATAACAGGGCCTTTCCATGAATTTAGCATAAGCCGGCCGCCCAAACAGAGCATGGTAAGGGCTTTTGATCTTAACCACCTCGAAGGTCAGAGTTTTAGATCTGTAATCATGCTCATCTCTAAAGGCAACCTCCAAAGATATCTTACCCACTGGATATGCCGACTTACCAGGCACCACCCCATGAAAAACGATGTTCGACGGCTTAAGATTTTTGTCAGTCAGCCCCATGCGATAGAAGGTTTCATAATAAAGTATATTAATACTGATGCCTCCATCCATGAGTACCTTAGTAAACTTATAACCTCTGACCTGAGGTGCCACCAACAGTGCCAGGTGACCCGGATTATCAACCCGGGGCGGGTGATCCTCACGGCTCCACACAATAGGCTGCTCTGACCACCGTAAGTAATGTGGTACCGCTGGCTCAATAGCATTCACTGCCCTCTTATGCAGCTTCTGATCCCACTTACACAGGCTGGTGGTGAAGACGTGGTACTGCCCACTATTCAATTGCTTCAGGTTGCTCCGATAACCAGACTGATGCAGCTGATGCCCCTGATTACCCTATGATACGTCTCCAATGTATCTATAATTTTTGATTTCTCCATGCTATATTATCTACTATTTTGGACATTATTGGGATTTATTATCCACTTTTATATTATTTTTGGGACTAACCTATTAACCGAAGGCCCAGCCTAGAATTTTTGTTTTTTTGCCTATTTTAGGGTTTCGAAGAAAAGGAATATCAAACGAAGTCCAAACAGAAAGAAACCTTCGGGAACGTGATTTTCTCAATGAACAAGACCCAGGAGACTTGGACCCTACGTCAAGACACAAAAGAGGAGGCCACGAGGTAGGGGGCGTGCCTACCCCCCCAGGCGCGCCCTCCACCCTCGTAGGCCCCCTGTTGCTCCACCGACGTACTCCTTCCTCCTATATATACCTACGTACCCCCAAACGGTCAGATACAGAGCCAAAACCCTAATTCCGCCGCCGCAACTTTCTGTATCCACGAGATCCCATCTTGGGGCCTGTTCCGGAGCTCCGCCGGAGGGGGCATCGATCACGGAGGGCTTCTACATCAACACCATAGCCCCTCCGATGAAGTGTGAGTAGTTTACCTCAGACCTACGGGTCCATAGTTAGTAGCTAGATGGCTTCTTCTCTCTTTTTAGATCTCAATACAATGTTCTCCCCCTCTCTTGTGGAGATCTATTCAATGTAATCTTCTTTTTGCGGTGTGTTTGTTGAGACCGATGAATTGTGGGTTTATGATCAAGTTTATCTATGAACAATATTTGAATCTTCTATGAATTCTTTTATGTATGATTGGTTATCTTTGCAAGTCTCTTCGAATTATCAGTTTGGTTTGGCCTACTAGATTGATCTTTCTTGCAATGGGAGAAGTGCTTAGCTTTGGGTTCAATCTTGCGGTGTCCTTTCCCAGTGACAGTAGGGGCAGCAAGGCACGTATTGTATTGTATTGCTGCCATCGAGGATAACAAGATGGGGTCTTCATCATATTGCATGAGTTTATCCCTCTACATCATGTCATCTTGCTTAAGGCGCTACTCTGTTTTATTAACTTAATACTCTAGATGCATGCTTGATAGCGGTCGATGAGTGGAGTAATAGTAGTAGATGCAGGCAGGAGTCGGTCTACTTGTCTCGGACGTGATGCCTATATACATGATCATACCTAGATATTCTCATAACTATGCTCAATTCTATCAATTGCTCAACAGTAATTTGTTCACCCAACGTAGAATACTTATGCTCTCGAGAGAAGCCACTAGTGAAACCTATGCCCCCCGGGTCTATCTTCATCATATTAATCTACCAATACTTAGTTATTTCCTTTTGCTTTTACTTTGCTTTTATTTTACTTTGCATCTTTATCATAAAAATACCAAAAATATTATCTTATCATATCTATAAGATCTCACTCTCGTAAGTGGCTGTGTAGGGATTGACAGCCCCTTAACGCGTTGGTTGCGAGGATTTATTTGTTTTGTGCATGTACGAGGGACTCGCGCGTAGCCTCCTACTGGATTGATAGCTTGGTTCTAAAAAACTGAGGGAAATACTTATGCTACTTTGCTGCATCATCCCTTCCTCTTCGGGGAAAACCAACGCAGTGCTCAAGAGGTAGCAAGAAGGATTTCTGGTGCCGTTGCCGGGGAGGTCTACGCAAAAGTCAATATACCAAGTACCCATCACATACCCTTATCTCCCGCATTACATTATTTGCCATTTGCCTCTCATTTTCCTCTCCCCCACTTCACCCTTGACATTTTATTCGCCCTCTCTCTCTATCCTCCTTCTCTTTCCCATTTGCCTCTTTTTGCCCGCTTGCTTTTTGTTTGCTTGTGTGTTAGTTTGCTTGCTTGTCACGATGGCTCAAGATACCACTAAATTGTGTGACTTCACTAATACCAACAACAATGATTTTATTAGCACTCCGATTGCTCCTCTTACCGATGCTGAACCTTGTGAAATTAATACTGCTTTGCTGAATCTTGTCATGAAAGATCCGTTTTTTGGCCTTCCTAGTGAAGATGCCGCTACCCATCTTAATAGCTTTGTTGATTTGTGTGATATGCAAAAGAAGAAAGATGTGGATAATGATATTGTTAAATTGAAGCTATTTCCTTTTTCGCTTAGAGATCGTGCTAAAGCTTGGTTTTCGTCTTTGCCTAAAAATAGTATTGATTCATGGAATAAGTGCAAAGATGCTTTTATCTCTAAGTATTTTCCTCCCGCTAAGATCATCTCTCTTAGAAACGATATTATGAATTTTAAGAAACTTGATCATGAACATTTTGCACACGCTTGGGAGAGAATGAAATTAATGATACGTAATTGCCCTACTCATGGTTTGAATTTGTGGATGATTATACAAAAAATTTAAGCCGGATTGAATTTTGCTTCTAGAAATCTTTTAGATTCGGCCACGGGAGGCACTTTTATGGAGATCACTTTAGGATAAGCTACTAAACTCCTAGATAATATTATGGTTAATTATTCTCAATGGCATACTGAAAGATCTACTAATAAAAAGGAGAAGAAATTAATGTTTTGAGTGGAAAGATGGATGAACTTATGAAATTATTTGCTAGTAAGAGTGTTTCTTATGATCCTAATGATATGCCCTTGTCTACCTTGATTGAGAATAATAATGAATCTATGGATGTGAATTTTGTTGATAGGAACAATTTTGGTAACAACGCGTATAGAGGAAATTTCAATCCTAGGCCTTATCCTAGTAATCCCTCTAATAATTATGGTAATTCCTACAATAATTCTTATGGAAATTATAATAAAATGCCCTCTGATTTTGAATCTAATATTAAAGAATTTATTACTTCGCAAAAGAATTTCAATGCTATGATTGAAGAAAAATTGCTTAAGATTGATGAGTTGGCTAGGAACGTTGATAGGATTTCACTTGATGTTGATTCTTTGAAACTTAGATCTATTCCACCTAAGCATGATATCAATGAGTCTCTCAAAGCCATGAGAATTTCCATTGATGAGTGCAAAGAAAGAACCGCTAGGATGCGTGCTAAGAAAGATGCCTTTATAAGAGCGTGTTCTTCTAGTTGCTATGAAAATAAAGATGAAGATCTAAAAGTTATTGATGTTCCCCTATTAAATCTTTGTTTTGGAATATGAATCTTGATAATGATGGGACTGAATATTATCCACCTTTACCAAGAAGGTGTTCCAAGAATTCGGAGTTTTTAGATCTTGATGCTAAAATTGATAAAAGTGGGATTGAAGAAATTAAAACCCTAGATGTTGCTAAACCCACTATTTTGGATTTCAAGGAATTTAATTATGAAAATTGATCTTTGATTGATTGTATTTCCTTGTTGCAATCCGTGCTAAATTGTCCTCACACTTATAGTCAAAATAAAGCGTTCACTAAACATATCGTTGATGCCTTGATCCAATCTTATGAAGAAAAACTTGAATTGGAAGTTTCTATCCCTAGAAAACTTTATGATGAGTGGGAACCAACTATTAAAATTAAAATTAAAGATCATGAATGCTATGCTTTATGTGATTTGGGTGCTAGTGTTTCCACGATTCCAAAGACTTTGTGTGATTTGTTAGGTTTCCGTGATTTTGATGACTGCTCCCTAAACTTGCACCTTGCAGATTCCACTATTAAGAAACCTATGGGAAGAATTAATGATGTTCTTATTGTTGCAAATAGGAATTATGTGCGTGTAGATTTTATTGTTCTTGTCATAGATTGCAATCCTTCATGTCCTATTATTCTTGGTAGACCTTTCCTTAGAACGATTGGTGCAATTATTGATATGAAGGAAGGAAATATTATATTACAATTTCCTTTAAGGAAAGGCATGGAACACTTTCCTAGAAAGAAAATTAAATTACCTTATGAATCTATTATGAGAGCCACTTATGGATTACCAACCAAAGACGGCAATACCTAGATCTATCCTTGCTTGTTATGCCTAGCTAGGGGCGTTAAACGATAGCGCTTGTTGGGAGGCAACCCAATTTTATTTTTATTCCTTGCTTTTTGATCATGTTTAGTAATAAATAATTTATATAGCCTCTGTTTTGGTTGTGTTTTTTGTGTTTAATTAGTGTTTGTGCCAAGTAGAACCGTTGGGAAGACTTGGGGAAAGTCTTGTTAAACTTGCTGTAAAAAACAGAAATTTTAGTGCTCACGAGAACTGCTTTCATTTTTATTTGGAAAGTGATATTTAGTTAATTCCTTTTGCAGATGATTAATAGATAAATGTCTCACGTCCAGCAATTTATTTTATAATTTTTGGGGTTTCATATCTTTCTCTAGCTACATATTACTACAGACTGTTCTGTTTTTCACTGATTCTGTTTTTCGTGTGTTGTTTGCTTATTTTAATGAATCTATGGCTAGTAAAATAGTTTATAAACCATAGAGAAGTTGTAATACAGTAGGTTTAACACCAATATAAATAAAGAATGAGTTCATTACAGTACCTTGAAGTGGTCTTTTGTTTTCTTTCGCTAACGGAGCTCATGAGATTTTCTACTTTGAGTTTTGTGTTGTGAAGTTTTCAAGTTTTGGGTAAAGATTTGATGGATTATGGAACAAGGAGTGGAAAGAGCCTAAGCTTGGGGATGCCCATGGTACCCCCAAGATAATCTAAGTACACCTAAAAGCCAAAGCTTGGGGATGCCCCGGAAGGCATCCCCTCTTTCGTCTACTTCTATCGGTAACTTTACTTGGAGCTATATTTTTATTCACCACATGATATGTGTTTTGCTTGGAGCGTCTTGTATGATTTGAGTCTTTGCTTTTTAGTTAACACAATCATCCTTGCTGTACACACCTTTTGAGAGAACCATACATGATTTGGAATTTGTTAGAATACTCTATGTCCTTCGCTTATATCTTTTGAGTTATATAGTTTTGCTCTAGTACTTCACTTATATCTTTTAGAGCACGGTGGTGGATTTGTTTTATAGAAACAATTGATCTCTCATGCTTCACTTAGATCATTTTGAGAGTCTTAATAGCATGGTAATTTTCTTTAATCCTAATATGCTAGGTATTCAAGATTAGTAAAATTTTCTTATGAGTGTTTTGAATACTAAGAGAAGTTGGATGCTTGATGATTGTTTTGAGATATGGAGGTAATAATATCAAAGTCGTGCTAGTTGAGTAGTTGTGAAATTGAGAAATACTTGTGTTGAAGTTTGCAAGTCCCGTAGCATGCACGTATGGTAAACGTTATGTAACAAATTTGAAACATGAGGTGTTATTTGATTGTCTTCCTTATGAGTGGCGGTCGGGGACGAGCGATGGTCTTTTCCTACCAATCTATCCCCCTAGGAGCATGCGCGTAGTGCCGAAGTTTTTGATGGCTTGTAGATTTTTGCAATAAGTATGTGAGTTCTTTATGACTAATGTTGAGTCCATGGATTATACACACTCTCACCCTTCCATCCTTGCTAGCCTCTTCGGTACCGTGCATTGCCCTTTCTCATATTGAGAGTTGGCGCAAACTTTGTCGGTGCATCCAAACCCCGTGATATGATACGCTCTTTCACACATAAACTTCCTTATATCTTCCTCAAAACAGCCACCATACCTACCTATTATGGCATTTCCATAGCCATTCCGAGATATATTGTCATGCAACTTTCCACCATTCCGTTTATCATGACACATTCATCATTGTCATATTGCTTAGCATGATCATGTAGTTGACATAGTATTTGTGGCAAAGCCACCATTCATAATTCTTTCATACATGTCACTCTTGGTCCATTGCATATCCCGGTACACCACCGGAGGCATTCATATAGAGTCATCTTTTGTTCTAGTATCGAGTTGTAATCATTGAGTTGTAAATAAATAGAAGTGTGATGATCATCATTTTCTAGAGCATTGTCCCAAGTGAGGAATTATAAAAAAAGGGAGAGAAAGGCCATATAAAAAAAGAAAGGCCAAATAAAAAATGAGAGAAAAAGAGAGAAGGGACAATGTTACTATCCTTTGCCACACTTGTGCTTCAAAGTAGCACCGTAATCTTCATGATAGAGAGTCTCTTGTTTTGTCATTTTCATATAATAGTGGGAATTCTTCATTATAGAACTTGGCTTGTATATTCCAACAATGGGCCTCCTCAAGTGCCCTAGGTCTTCGTGAGCAAGCAAGTTGGATGCACACCCACTTAGTTTCTTTTGTTGAGGTTTCATACATTTATAGCTCTAGTGCATCCGTTGCATGGCAATCCCTACTCCTTGCATTAACATCAATCAATGGGCATCTCCATAGCCCATTGATTAGCCTCGTTGATGTGAGACTTTCTCCTTTTTTGTCTTCTCCACATAACCCCCTCATTATATTCTATTCCACCCATAGTGCTATGTCCATGGCTCGCGCTCATATATTGCATGAAAGTTTATAGGTTTGAGATTACTAAAGTATGAAACAATTGCTTGGCTTGTCATCGGGGTTGTGCATGATGAGAGCATTCTTGTGTGACGAAAATGAAACATGACTAAACTATATGATTTTGTAGGGATGAACTTTCTTTGGCCATGTTATTTTGAGAAGACATAATTGCTTAGTTAGTATGCTTGAAGTATTATTGTTTTTATGTCAATATGAACTTTTGTCTTGAATCTTTCAGATCTGAATATTCATGCCACAATTAAGAAGAATTACATTAAAATTATGCCAAGTAGCACTCCGCATCAAAAAATTTGTTCTTTATCATTTACCTACTCGAGGACGAGCAGTAATTAAGCTTGGGGATGCTTGATACGTCTCCAACGTATCTATAATTTTGATTGCTCCATGCTATATTATCTACTATTTTGGACATTATTGGGCTTTATTATCCACTTTTATATTATTTTTGGGACTAACCTATTAACCTGAGGCCCAACCCAGAATTGCTGTTTTTTGCCTATTTTAGGGTTTCGAAGAAAAGGAATATCAAACGGAGTCCAAACAGAATGAAACCTTCGGGAACGTGATTTTCTCAACGAACAAGACCCAGGAGACTTGGACCCTACGTCAAGACACAAAAGAGGAGGCCACGAGGTAGGGGGCGCGCCTCTACCCCCCCGGCGTGCCCTCCATCCTCGTGGGCCCCCTGTTGCTCCACCGACGTACTCCTTCCTCCTATATATACCTACGTACCCCTAAACGATCAGATACGGAACCAAAACCCTAATTCCACCGCCACAACTTTCTGTATCCACGAGATCCCATCTTGGGTCCTGTTCCGGAGCTCCACCGGAGGGGGCATCGATCACGGAGGGCTTCTACATCAACACCATAGCCCCTCCGATGAAGTGTGAGTAGTTTACCTCAGACCTACGGGTCCATAGTTAGTAGCTAGATGGCTTCTTCTCTCTTTTTGGATCTCAATACAATGTTCTCCCCCTCTCTTGTGGAGATCTATTCGATGTAATCTTCTTTTTGCGGTGTGTTTGTTGAGACCGATGAATTGTGGGTTTATGATCAAGTTTATCTATGAACAATATTTGAATCTTCTATGAATTCTTTTATGTATGATTGGTTATCTTTGCAAATCTCTTCGAATTATCAGTTTGGTTTGGCCTACTAGATTGATCTTTCTTGCAATGGGAGAAGTGCTTAGATTTGGGTACAATCTTGCGGTGTCCTTTCCCAGTGACAGTAGGGGCAGCAAGGCACGTATTGTATTGTATTGTATTGTTGCCATCGAGGATAACAAGATGGGGTTTTCATCATATTGCATGAGTTTATCCCTCTACATCATGTCATCTTGCTTAAGGCGTTACTCTGTTTTATTAACTTAATACTCTAGATGCATGTTGGATAGCGGTCGATGAGTGGAGTAATAGTAGTAGATGCAGGCAGGAGTCGGTCTACTTGTCTCGGACGTGATGCCTATATACATGATCATTCCTAGATATTCTCATAACTATGCTCAATTCTGTCAATTGCTCAACAGTAATTTTTTCACCCAACGTAGAATACTTATGCTCTCGAGAGAAGCCACTAGTGAAACCTATGGCCCCCGGGTCTATCTTCATCATATTAATCTACCAATACTTAGTTATTTCCTTTTGCTTTTACTTTGCTTTTATTTTACTTTGCATCTTTATCATAAAAATACCAAAAATATTATCTTATCATATCTATAAGATCTCACTCTCGTAAGTGGCTGTGTAGGGATTGACAGCCCCTTAACGCGTTGGTTGCGAGGATTTATTTGTTTTGTGCAGGTACGAGGGACTCGCGCATAGCCTCCTACTGGATTGATACCTTGGTTCTCAAAAACTGAGGGAAATACTTACGCTACTTTGTTGCATCATCCCTTCCTCTTCGGGGAAAACCAACGCAGTGCTCAAGAGGTAGCACCCTGTTGGTTGTAACCGCCTTGATTACCCTGGCCGTGAAACCCGAAATTTGAGCCGCCGCCTCCATGACCCGGACCATGAGAGCCGGATCCTGAACCGTCGTTCGGGCCACGGTTGTGCTGGACAGACTCCCTGAATTGTCTCATTATACTGCAATCCTTCCACAAATGTGTAGCTAGCTTCTGATCCGTTCTGTGTTTTGGACATGGCTGACTCAATATTGCCTCAAGGTCAAACCTCGTCCCTTGAGTCGGTGCCCCCTTACGACGCTGGTTACAATTTCGCGCATCGGTGTTAGCTACAAAATCATCCGCTTTGCGCTTACCGTTGCCACCCTGATTGGCCGGGTTGTACTATTGTCCCTTCGTGCCGCTACTCTTCATTCCCTTTCCCGATCTTTCATCCTCAGAGTCGGGGTCCTTGGTACCATCAGAGTCTGCATATTTGACAAGAGCCGCCATAAGCCCCCCATGTCACTGCAATGACGCTTAAGCCGCCCAAGTTTCTTCTTGAGTGGAATGAAACTGCAATTTTTCTCTAACATTAGAACCGCTGAGCCAACGTTGATATTATCTGAAGAATGTATGATAGTCGAGACCCAGCGCACCCAGCTGGTCATTAACTCGCCCTCATCTTGAACACAAGAAACCAAATCTACAATCGACATAGGCGGCTTGCACGTATCTTTGAAATTCTAGATAAACCGGGCCTTCAGCTCCGCCCATGACCCGATGGAGTTGGCCGGCAGCCCCTTCAACTGGGTGCGAGCCATCCCTTCAAACATCATGGTGAAGTACTTAGCGTATGCAGCCTCACTAACATCTAGCATCTCCATGTCCATCTCATAACTCTCCACCCACGCCTCAGGGGGCTGATCTGCTGTGTAATTAGGCACCTTACGAGGGCCTTTGAAGTCCTTAGGCAGACGCTCGTTTCGTAGATCCGTTGTTAGACACGGCACACCGAAAGCCTTAGAAGTTACACCTGCCTCAATTGAAGCTGTCGGGTAAACCAGCGCGTGCTGATGAGCCCCCAGCTCGGCCTCCCGACGTGCTCTGCCCTGGTCCACCAAATCCTGTGCATTAGCACCATTGCACGCCGGGTCATGTCCATGAGGTTGGTTACGGTGCTGCTCCGTACTCGAGACTGCTGGTGAGTCAATGCGCCTACTGTAGCTCTGGCTTGGACGAGGGGTTAAATGAATCTGTTCATGGCTATAAGAAATAAGCCTGTTGCTGCACTAAAGCCATTTGAAGAAGCTCCCTGGCCCTTCGGGTTTCAACCGCCATCAGAGTCTCACCCTCGACTGGTAAAGCCGCCAGTCGCGTCGCTGCAGCAATCATGTTGTCCAAACGGGTGGAATAGTGACTCGGCGTTGTTACCACGTGTTGAGGCAGGGTGTTGTTCATATACGGAGAACTTGTCACGCGCGGCTGACCCGGCACCCCACCGCCTGGTGCTTCAGTCATCCGATTTACCACTGGCGGGTTACAGCCCCTGGCTCCAGGGGTGTTGAAGAGGTACCTTGACTCATAAACTGAGGGCAGAAGACTCCGGTATTTTCTCCTGATAACCCACAAGTATAGGGGATCGCATCAATTTTCGAGGGTAGAGTATTCAACCCAAATTTATTGATTCGACACAAGGGGAGCCAAAGAATATTCTCAAGTATTAGCGCTGAGTTGTCAATTCAACCACACCTGGAAACTTAATATCTGCAGCAAAGTATTTAGTAGCAAAGTAATATGATAGTAGTGGTAACGGTAGCAAAAGTAACATTTTTGGTATTTTGTAGTGATTGTAACAATAGCAACGGAAAAGTAAATAAGTGGAGAACAGTATATGGAAAGCTCGTAGGCAATGGATCGGTGATAGAAAATTATGCCGGATGTGGTTCATCATGTAACAGTCATAACCTAGGGTGACACAGAACTAGCTCCAATTCATCAATGTAATGTAGGCATGTATTCCGAATATAGTCATACGTGCTTATGGAAAAGAACTTGGATGACATCTTTTGTCCTACCCTCCCGTGGCAGTGGGGTCCTAATGGAAACTAAGGGATATTAAGGCCTCCTTTTAATAGAGTACCGGACCAAAGCATTAACACATAGTGAATACATGAACTCAAACTACGGTCATCACCGGGAGTGGTCCCGATTATTGTCACTTCGGGGTTGCCGGATCATAACACATAGTAGGTGACTATAGACATGCAAGATAGGATCAAGAACTCACATATATTCATGAAAACATAATAGGTTCAGATCTGAAATCATGGCACTCGGGCCCTAGTGACAAGCATTAAGCATAGCAAAGTCATAGCAACATCAATCTCAGAACATAGTGGATACTAGGGATCAAACCCTAACAAAACTAACTCGATTACATGATAAATCTCATCCAACCTATCACTGTCCAGCAAGCCTACGATGGAATTACTCACGCACGGCGGTGAGCATCATGAAATTGGTGATGGAGGAAGGTTTATGATGACGATGGCGACGGATTCCCCTCTCCGGAGCCCTGAACGGACTCCAGATCAGCCCTCCCGAGAGGTTTGAGGGCTTGGCGGCGGCTCCGTATTGTAAAACGTGATGAATCCTTCTCTCCTATTTTTTTCTCCCCGAAAGTGAATATATAGAGTTGGAGTCGAGGTCGGAGGAGCTTCAGGGGGCCCACGAGGTAGGGGGGCGCGCCCCCACCCTCGTGGCTAGGGTGTGGGCCCCTGGTCTTCATCTTTTGCAAGGATTTTTTGTTATTTTGAAAAAGACGTTCTGTGAAGTTTCAGGTTATTTCGAGAACTTTTGTTTCTGCACATAAATAACACCATGGCAATTCTGCTGAAAACAGTGTCAGTCCAGTTTAGTTCCATTCAAATCGTGCAAGTTAGAGTCCAAAACAAGGGCAAACATGTTTGGAAAAGTAGATACGACGGAGACGTATCAACTCCCCCAAGATTAAACCTTTGCGTGCCCTTAAGCAATTCAGTTGATAAACTGAAAGTGATAAAGAAAAACTTTTACAAACTTTGTTTGCTCTTGTTGTTGCAAATATGTAAAGCCAACATTCAAGTTTTCAGCAAAGATTATGAACTAACCATATTCACAATAACGCTCAGGTCTCATGTTTACTCATATCAATGGCATAATCAACTAGCGAGCAATAATAATAAAACTCGGATGACAACATTTTCTCAAAACAATCATAATATGATATAACAAGATGGTATCTCGCTAGCCCTTTCTGAGACTGCAAAACATAAATGCAGAGCACCTTTAAAGATCAAGGACTGACTAGACATTGTAATTCATGGTAAAAGAGATCCAGTCAAGTCATACTCAATGTAAACTAAGCAGTAATGAATGCAAATGACAGAGGTGCTCTCCAGCGGGTGCCTTTTAATAAGAGGAGGATGACTCAACATAAAAGTAAATAGATAGGCCCTTCGCAAAGGGAAGCGGGGATTTGTAGAGGTGCCAAAGCTCGGTTTTGAAATAGATATGAATAATATTTTGAGCGGCATACTTTCATTGTCAACATAACAACCAAGAGATGGCGATATCTTCCATGCTACACACATTATAGGCGGTTCCCAAACAGAATGGTAAAGTTTATACTCCCCTCCACCAACAAGCATCAATCCATGGCTTGCTCGAAACAACGAGTGCCTCCAACTAGCAACAGTCCCGGGGGAGTTTTGTTTGCAATTATTTTGATTTAGTTTGCATAAAGCATGAGACTGGGCATCCCGGTGACCAGCCATTTTCTCATGAATGAGGAGCGGAGTCCACTCCTCTTGAGAATAACCCGCCTAGCATGGAAGATACGGACAACCCTAGTTGATACATGAGCTATTCGAGCATACAAAACAGAATGTTTATTTGAAGGTTTAGAGGTTGGCACATACAAATTTACTTGGAACGGTAGGTAGATACCGCATATAGGAAGGTATAGTGGACTCATATGGCGTAACTTTGGGGTTTATGGAATTGGATGCACAAGCAGTATTCCCGCTTAGTACAGGTGAAGGCTAGCAAAAGACCGGGAAGCGACCAACTAGAGAGCGACAACAGCCATGAACATGCATTAAAGTCAATGAACATCGAGTGCAAGCATGAGTAGGATATAATCCACCATGAACATAAATATCGTGAAGGCTATGTTGATTTTGTTTCAACTACATACGTGAACATGTGCCAAGTCAAGTCACTTAAATAATTCAAAAGAGGATACCACCCCATCATACCACATCACAACCATTTTCATAGCATGTTGGCACGCAAGGTAATCCATTATAAGCTCCTAGCTAATTAAGCATGGCATAAGCAACTATAATCTCTAATTGTCATTGCAAACATGTTTATTCATAATAGGCTGAATCAGGAACGATGAACTAATCATATTTACAAAAACAAGAGAGGTCGAGTTCATACCAGCTTCTCTCATCTCAGTCAGTCCATCATATGTCATCATAATTGCCTTTCACTTGCACGACCGAATGATGTGAATAATGATAATAATGCACGTGCACTGGACTAAGCCGGAATCTGCAAGCATTCAATAAACAGGAGAAGACAAGGCAATATGGGCTCTTTTGTCAGGTCAACAATAATGCATATAAGAGCCACTTCAACAATTTAATCATGGTCTTTTCCTATCGACCCCCAAAGAAAAGAAAAGAAATAAAACTATTTACACGGGAAAGCTCCCAACAAGCAAAAGAAGAACAGGAAATCTTTTTGGGTTTTCTTTTTAATTACTACTACAAGCATGGAAAGTAAACTGATTAAAGGCTACAACTATTTTTTTGTTTTTCTTAAGGTTTATCAAACACACAAGAAGAAAGCAAGAAAAAGAAAATAAACTAACATGGATGATACAATGAAAAAGTATGAGCACCGACATCTAGCAATGAGTGTGTGAACATGAATGTAATGTCGGTGAGAAATATGTACTCCCCCAAGCTTAGGCTTTTGGCCTAGGTTGGTCTATGGCCACGGTTGGCCTAGCGGATATCCAAAATAATAGCTGGGGTCGTACTGTGATGCAGCAGTCATTGCATCGTGAGCTGCAGCTTGGAGGCGAGCTATCTCAGCCCTCCTCTTATACTCTTCCGCCTCCTCTCTAGTTATTAAATATCTCCCTTTTGCCTGAAAGTCAAAGAAAGTAGAAGCAGGGAGAGCGACGTGATAGGTGTGTTGAGGGAGTCCTGGATTAGGGGGTCTCCGGACAGCCGGACTATCTCCATTGGCCGGACTGTTAGACTATGAAGATACAAGATTGAAGACTTCGTCTCGTGTCCGGATGGGACTCTACTTGGCGTGGAAGGCAAGCTAGGCAATACGGATATGGATATCTCCTCCTTTGTAACCGACCTTGTGTAACCCTAACCCTCTCTAGTGTCTGTATAAACCGAAGGGTTTTAGTCCGTAGGACAACAATCACAACATACAATCATACCATAGGCTAGCTTCTAGGGTTTAGCCTCTCTGATCTCGCGGTAGATCTACTCTTGTACTACCCATATCATCAATATCAATCAAGCAGGACGTAGGGTTTTACCTCCATCAAGAGGGCCCGAACCTGGGTAAAACATCGTGTCCCCTGCCTCCTGTTACCATCCGGCCTAGACGCACAGTTCGGGACCCCCCTACCCAAGATCCACCGGTTTTGACACCGACATTGGTGCTTTCATTGAGAGTTCCTCTGTGTCGTCGCTGTTAGGCTTGATGGCTCCTACCATCATCGATAGCGATGCGGTCCAGGGTGAGACTTTTCTCCCCAGACAGATCTTCGTATTCGGCGGCTTTGCACTGCGGGCTAATTCGCTTGGCCATCTGGAGCAGATTGAAAGCTACGCCCCTGGCTGTCAGGTCAGATTTGGAAGTTTGAACTACACGGCCGACATCCACGGAGACTTGATCTTCGACGGATTCGAGCCATAGTCGGGCGCGCCGCACTGTCATGATGAGTATGACCTAGCTCTGCCGCCGAACAGTACCCCAGAGGCTGCGCCCGCATCAGCTCCGACCCTTAGCTCGGAGCCAACTGCGCCAGTCGAGGACGGTGGTTAGACACCGCCTCAGGGGATGCAGTCTCAACGGCGATCAAGCCGAACACTAGCCTAACCCTCTGCGCAGCTCATGACTCCAAGGTGCCGGACTCTTTTCCGGACTCCGAACCATCCGCGCCCCTGCCAATCGAATCCGATTGGGCGCCGATCATGGAATTCACCGCCGCGGATATCTTTCAGCACTCGCCCTTCGGCGACATTCTGAATTCACTAAGGTCTCTCTCTTTGTCAGGAGAGCCCTGGCTGGATTATGGCCAACAGGATAGGGATGCGGACGACGAAGAAATTCGACGCCCACCCACCACCCACTTCGTAGCCACTGTCAATGATTTAACCGACATGCTTGACTTCGACTCCGAAGACATCGACGGTATGGACGATGATGTAGGAGACGAACATGAACCAGCACCTATAGGGCACTGGAAAGCCACCTCGTCATATGACATATACATGGTGGATACACCCAAAGAAGGCAATGGCGACGGGATAGCGGAGGATGACCCCTCCAAGAAGCAACCCAAATGCCGACGTCAGCGGCGCCGCTCTAAGTCCCGCTAGAGCAAAAGTGGTGATACCGGCACAGGAGATAATAACACTCCGGATAGTGCCGAAGATAATAACAAACCCCTCCAGCAAGATTTAGAGCAGGAGGATGGAGGAGCCAGCTCTCCTGAGAGAGCGGCAGACGGAGAGGAGGAGGATGACAATCACATGCCCCCCTCCGAAGACGAGGCAAGCCTCGGCGATGATGAATTCACCATACCAGAGGATCCCGTCGAACAAGAGCGCTTCAAGCGCCAACTTATGGCCACGGCAAATAGCCTGAAGAAAAGCAGCAGCAGCTTCAAGCTGATCAAGATTTGCTAGCTGACAAATGGACTGAAGTCCTCGCGGCCGAGGAATATAAACTCGAGCGCCCCTCCAAGAGTTTCCCAAGGCACAGGTTACTACCCCGACTGGAGGAAGAAGCGTATGATATGGCTGATCGGCCACCTCGTGGCCGCGATAGAGAGGCATTTCAGCCAAAAGCTCAGCCTCCACCCCAATGCCATTCAAATAAAAAGGCGTGGGAAGATACGCCAGACCTGCGAGACATATTGGAGGACAAGGCAAAGCATTCAAGATCGATCTACGGATCACGAGGGCGCACCACTCTGCGAGACAACAAACGTCACACTAGATACAGTAAAAGCAAATCCGGCCGGGCCGAACACAGCAGGCAAGACCCATTCGAGCTGTGTCATGATATAGACCAATACAGAGGTGCCGCACACCCCTTATGCTTCACAGACGAAGTAATAGAACATCAATTCCCAGAAGGTTTCAAACCTGTAAACATTGAATCATATGACGACACAACAGATCCCGCAGTATGGATTGAGGACTTCCTCCTCCACATCCACATGGCCCGCGACGATGAATTACACGCCATCAAATACCTCCCACTAAAGCTCAAAGGACCAGCGCAGCATTGGCTTAAAAGCTTGCCAGCGGACTCCATTAGCTGCTGGGAAGATCTGGAAGCCGCATTCCTCGACAACTTTCAGGGCACTTTTGTGCGACTACCAGACGCCGATGATTTGAGCCACATAATTCAGCAGCCAGAAGAGTCGGCCAGGCAATTCTGGACTCGGTTCCTTACAAATAAAAATCAAATCGTCGACTGTCCGGATGCGGAGGCCTTAGCGGCTTTCAAGCACAACATCCGAGACGGGTGGCTAGCCCGGCACCTTGGTCAGGAAAAGCCGAAATCTATGGCAGCTCTCACGACGCTCATAACCCGCTTTTGTGCAGGAGAAGACAGCTGGCTGGCTCGCAGTAATAACATATCAAAGAACCATGGTACCTCAGATACCAAGGATGGCAATAGCAGGTCACGTCGCAATAAGCATAAGCGCCGCATTAACAGCGAAAATACTGAGGATACGGCAGTCAATGCCGGATTCAAAGGCTCTAAACCCGGTCAGTGGAAAAAGCCATTCAAACAAAGTACGCCGGGTCCGTCCAGCTTGGACCGGATACTCGATCGCTCGTGTCAAATACACGGCACCCCAGACAAGCCAGCCAATCACACCAACAGGGATTGTTGGGTGTTCAAGCAGGCCGGCAAGTTAATTGCCGAAAACAAGGACAAGGGGCCGCATAGCGATGACGAGGAGGAGCCCCGGCAGCCGCACACTGGAGGACAGAAGAGGTTTCCCCTACAAGTGCGGACGGTGAACATGATATATGCAACCCACATCCCCAAGAGGGAGCGGAAGCATGCGCTCACGGACGTAGTGCGTTGGAGCCAGTCGCCCCAAAGTTCAACCCTTGGTCCTACTGTCCGATCACCTTCGATCGCAGGGACCACCCCACTAGTATCCGTCATGGCGGATTCGCCGCACTGGTCCTAGACCCAATCATCAACGGATTTCACCTCACTCGAGTCCTTATGGACGGCGGCAGCAGCGTGAACCTGCTTTATCAGGACACAGTGTGCAAAATGGGTATAGACCCCTCAAGGATCAAACCCACAAAAACGACCTTTAAGGGCGTCATTCCAGGTGTAGAGGCCCATTGCACAGGCTCAATTACACTGAAAGTGGTCTTCGGATCCCCAGATAACTTCCGAAGCGAAGAGTTAATCTTCAATATAGTCCCGTTCCGCAGTGGTTATCACGCGCTGCTCGGGCGAACCGCATTTGCTAGATTCAATGCGGTACCGCATTATGCATACCTCAAGCTCAAGATGCCAGGACCTCGCGGAGTTATCACAGTCAATGGAAACACAGAGCGCTCTATCCGAACAGAGGAGCACACCGCAGCCCTCGCAGCAGAAACGCAAGGCAGCCTCTCAAGGCAATCAACCAGTTCGGCGCTTCACAGCCCGGACACCTTCAAGGGCGCTCAGGGTAATCGGCAAATAGACCACCTGGCGCGATCTGAGCTCGCGTAGCAATACGGCGGCCACCCCAATCCCAGCCCAGCGGCGAAACTCGTGCCGCGCGTACATAATTACGCATTAAAAATACCATGGGCACAGGTGGGGAGGGGGGCACAACTACGGCACGCCCCAAGACGCGGCCTAAACCGCACTAGGGGCTTCCCGTTTGGTTATTCTTCTTTTTCTTTCAGGACCTTAATCTCTGGAAACACGGTCCGGCAGCATTATTGCCAAACACATGATGCAGCAACCAAGGAGGCAGACAGCTACGTTATACCATGGAATTCCCAGGTTGATTACAGTAACGAGTGAAATATTCAATTTAATATCATTCCTCAGCTTGCCCTTGGAAGGGACATAGTCCTACTCTTTGCTTATCGCACTATCTGTATCACTCTGCTTTAACGCAATTTTTTAATAAACAATGCATGACATTACGACTATTATTGCATTCTTGTTATATATATATGTGTGTTCATTAACGACGCCTTGCAACCGTACACTTTGGTACGGCCAATACACCAGGGGCTTACGTACCCCACAATATGGTGTGAAAAGTCCGAACACTTTCACAAGTGCGGCACCCCGAACTTATAGCATTATATGCATCAGCTCCGAATCATGTCTTTGGTCAAATGTTGGGTTTGCCCGGCTCCTATGTTTTGGTACCTTACGTTCTGCTCTATCGGCTAAGATAGCGCTAGGAGAACTACTGCGATTGTGCCCCGGTTCTGCTGGGTTTAGCACCTCAGTAGAGAAAGCTAAAACTGACTGTCATGATAAGGCAAGAGACTGGTCGCTGTTCGGCGAGGTTTTTCGAGTCCCTAAAGACTTATGCCCCTTAGGGCGAGGGGCCGGCCCTGTCCGGCTTACAGGCATGTACCGCGCCCCGAATTCGGCCTTCCGAATACCTGGGGCTTCGCCGAAATTTAAAATTATAGAATTCTATGGCTAAGTGAGAGTGATAAAGCATTATTAGTCCGGTTGCCTTGTTCGTTGTGCTGAGCACCTCCCTCGAAGGACCCAAATATGGGAACAAGAGTGCTTAGGTTTATCCCGAACACCCCAACAGTCGTGGCATGGGGGCAGAAGCCGAGGACTAGCCATCTCTCAGATTGGATAAACGACCAAACAGAAGGTAATATTTTAAATTCAAACAAGCGTTGCATAGCGCATATGAAACATGTTTTCATAAATACAGGATAAAACGAGCAAGTTTACTCAAATATTACATCTTTTGAACACTCGTCCGCGATGAGACAGGCACCCGGCAGAACACCCTCATAGTACATCTCGGGGTAGCGGTGCTCCTTGCCCTCTGGAGGCCCCTCCTTGATTAGCTTCACGGCATCTAGCTTGACCCACTGCAATTTCACACGGGCGAAAGCCCGGCGTGCACCTTCAATGCAGACAGATCGCTTGACGACCTCCAGCCGCGGGCAGGCATCCACAAGCCGCCTCACCAGGCCAAAGAAGCTGTTCGGAAGGGCGTCGCCAGGCCATAGCCGGACTATAAAGCTCTTCATGGCCTGATCGGCCGCCTTATGTAGCTCGACCATCTGCTTCAGCTGGTCGCTCACTGGCACCGGATGTTCGTCCTCAGCATACTGAGACCAGAACAGCTTCTCCGCCGAGCTTCCGTCCTCGGCCTGGTAAAATTGTGTGGCATCGGACACACTGCGGGGCAAATCTGCGAATGCTCCTGAAGAGCTCCGGATCCGGGTAAGTAATCGGTAATTTACTTTTACATGCTTGCTTTGCATATAGAAAGCCTTACCCGCCGCTATCTTCTTCATCGCGTCGATCTCTTGGAGGGCCTTTTGGGCTTCGGCCTTGGCAGTTTTTACACTCTCGAGGGCCGCGGCAAGCTCAGACTCCCGCATCTTGGAGTCAAGCTCCAACGCCTCGTGCTTCGCCACAAGAGCCTGGAGCTCTTGCTGCACCTCGCCCACCCGAGCCTCGTGCTTCTCTCGCTCGATGCGCTCCTTGGCCGCTGTATCTTCGGCCTTGGTCAGCGCTTGCTTCAGGGTCACCACCTCGGTCGTGGCCTCTGGCAAACATACGATGATCCTGTCATTTTGCAATCGCGTTCTCTTTTATATATATACATAAGACAGGGTATTACTTACCCTTGTTCTCCTCGAGCTGCCTCTTGGCAAGACTGAGCTCTTTCCTGCACCCCTCGAGGTCCTGCTTCAGTACGGCGACCTCCGCAGTCACTGCGGCAGATGCCAGCAGCGAAGCCTGCATACGCATATTGACATACTTATATTAGACTCCTGCGATACTATTTGATCCTCTGTTCGGCTTTTCTTTGTGAACACCGAACAAAGCATCAGGGGCTACTGTCTATGCGGTAATATTTCTACTACATTTTAAAACACTTACCTCAAAGCCTGTTAGAAGGTTGGCACAGGCTTCAGTCAATCCGCTCTTGGCGGACTGAACCTTCTGGATCACCGCACTCATGATAGTGCGGTGCTCCTCGTCGATGGAAGCGCTGCGAAGCGCTTCCAGCAGATTGAACGGCGCCTCTGGATGGACAGAGGTCACCGGCACAGGCGTCTTGCCCCTTTTAGAAGGAGGCCGCCTACCCAAGCCTGGAACCGCTGGAGGTTCCGGCGCGGTGTTCGGTTGAGGGCCGAACTCGGAGCTCTCAGGGGCCCCGTCCCCTCGGCTCCCAGAGTCTGGAAGGTCGCCTTGAGGCGCCTATGAGACTGTCTCCCCTCGATCCGGTGCCTCTTGAGACAACACCTCGGCGTCGTAGGCAGGATGAGGAGAGATGGCAGTCGGGATTGGATCACTATCTGTCGTGGAATTGTCACGGCAGATGTCCTCGTGAAAGGACTTAGTCGCGGAGCCATTGCTATGGGTTAGCTTGAAGGGGTTAAACCGGACAAGGGGACACGGGAGTTTATACTAGTTCGGCCCCTTCGATGAAGGTAAAAGCCTACGTCTAGTTGGGATTGGTATTGCTAGGGTTTCGAAGGCCAGGGAGCAAATCCGCTTTTTTTGGCTCTCGAGTTGTTGTTCTTCCTTGAACCGCCGCCGGGTCACCCCTTTATATACTCAGGAGGACCCCAGCCGGTCTACAGAGTCCCGAGGCTGGCTCATACAAGTGTCCGCCTCGATCTCCTCTTTCCTATCTTACAATATTAGTTTATACAATCATGGCGGTTTACTACCATGGGCCCTAAATCGCCTGCGGGCTCTGGGCCTCTAAGCTTTATCCGTAAAGCGCCATCTTCTGGGTTTCCTTGGGCTTCAGCATAGGTGAGGGTGAACCGGCCCCTCCTGGGCGGTTTACCCTTAATGGTTATATCCTCAACATTAGGCCCCAGATTGATTTGAACCTGTTCATGTCAATCTTCAATCTTTAGAAAAAACTACTTGACTTTCTGACAATTCTCGTAAACCGCCATATTTTCTTCTCCCTGTGAACTTTGGTGAACCGCCATGATGTCATCTTCTGACACCGCAGTAAATCATTGTGACGTCACCCCTGTATAAAAAGATTTATGAAGATTCCTTTCTCTTTAAATAATTCCCGAGGATCGAGGCGATAGCTACATCCTTTTTTGCCGCTCCCGACTCCTCGATTTCTGCGCCTGCTATTTTATTCCACTTCCCTTATAAATAAGACTGGGGCGCCTTCCATTTCCCCCTTTCCTATTCACATCGTCTTCCTCCTCGCGACCCGAAGACCTCAAGCATCGCCGCCGCCGCCGTCGTCGATCTTCCAGTCTGCACCAACAAGGCCGCTGCATCACCCTGTTCGTACCAGATCTCTTAAGATACTCTGCCGCTGCATGTCTCTGGTAAATACTCCTTCCCTTTACTTGTTAAATCTGCATTAGGGTTTCGAAGTTTCTTCGGTGTTCGTCAGTGTTCATCAGCACTTCCTCTGCTTTTCCTTTAGCATCGTACTGAATCTAGCTAGGCCTGATAGTTTCCCCTTGCGGCTTGATCTGTAGCTTTAATCTGCTGTACTACAGCATCTTACTGTTCCTGTATAAATCCTTATCTGAACCTTCTCTGTTCTGTTTAACACCATTGTAAAGCTCAGAAAAATTTGTCTTTTGAACAACGGTAGATCCAAAATTATATCACCATCTTATGAAACTTGTTTCCGCAACACTTAACAAATTTTCAGATTGGGTTCTGCCTCCAATGGGCGGTTTATCCTTTAGTATTGATAATCCGTCGTATGTCATTAGCCCTCTCTTAAACCGCCATCTAGACTTTGAACAGCAATGCCTAGTTCACTTCATACATATACCTTGAATTGTCGGTTTAACATTTGACAAACACATATGAACCGCCAATCATAAACCGTCCATTTTCCTTTTACAGACCTTGTAAGATGACGAAGCAATTTGCTGCCTGCAACTGGGTTCCATCTTGGATCACAGAAACAGAAATCAATGAATATGTCACCACATGCGCTTTAGCTTCAAAAAATGTCCTCCATTGGCGAGTTCCTGGCCCTGAGTGCCCTCCTGAGCCTCAAGATGGAGAAGTGATTGTGTTCATGCAACATTTAGCTCGAGGTTTCAGTCCTCCCGGATCAAAAAATTTCCGGGATGTTCTTGCCAGGTTCCAACTTCATCCTCAAGATATTGGACCAAATTCTGTGTCCAATATATGCGATTTCCAAGTATTCTGCGAGGTTTACCTGCAAGAAGAACCAACTGTCGACCTCTTTCAAGATCTCTTTCACTTAAACCGCCGGACTGAATTTTCTGATGGACCCAATACTGAACTTCGCGGTGTGTCGATCCAAAAGAGGAAAGAGGTTGAATTTCCTCACGCCAAACTTCACAGCCATCCAAAATACTAGAACCCTTTACCTCAGAGATTGTCTGCCAAAGACCGACAAGCCTACGCACCTCAACTCGCCAAACTCCGGGCTTTCCTTGCCAACGGTTTAACTGGTGTTGATCTCGTCCGCTGTTGGATTTCATGGTGCATTCTACCTTTAAGCTGCCGGCCCGGATTGATGTTTGAATATACCGGCAATACCAATGATCCACAATGGTTTAATGAAATAGAACTGACTGACGATGAAGTCAGTGAAGGTGTAAAGAAAATACTTGATGAACCGCTCACCGTATGTACTCAAATTGGTCTGCGTCCTTTTTATGCCTCCAACAAACCACCAGCGGTAAAGTCTTTAACCTTGTACTTTCCCTGATCCTTCTCCGCTTTGACACTGCTCTAATAACCCTTTGTGCAATCTCATAGGCTAGTAGCTTCTTCTGGAAAAGGAAATCTCAAGACAAAGCGGCTAAGGCTCCTCATGTTAAGACCAAGGTCATCAAGAGAGCTGCCAAAAAGAAAACTGCTGAGTCTTCGGAACCGCGAGAGGATGTCGGTGACTCGGCTGAAGAGGTAAAGTTTGACTCCCTTGACTTCTATTCATACATTTTACTGATAATGATTACTCCCAGGATGATGCGGAGGCCAGCCATGCAGATCATGTTGAGGTAATTTGTCTTTTTGACTCAGAACTTGTGCCGGTTCAACGATTTCGCTGTGCAGTTCGGAAAGTGAAATGCTCTCACCCTGTTGCTCATTTGGATCAAAAACTTTCTTTGAAGACACAGCAAACTGAAGGGCGTCTCACAACCCGGCACAGTGGTCAACAGGTCACTTCTTCCGGTTTACCTCATACACCAAACCGGAAACATCGTCCAGAGGTTGCTTGTTCTCCTGAAAAACGTTATCTTTTGAAAGGTTTCTTCCGATGCCCTCTCAATCCATCTAATTCAAACTATCAGGCATCTTCTAATTCGTCTGGCGGTTCATCAACCACTCAGCTGCCTCCACTGAAAACCGTCCCTGGGTAAGCATGTAGTCCTCCCTTCTCCTTCATAATTCAGTTAATCATGCTAATCCTTGTTTTAATATTAGTGCTAAAGCTCGTCTGAGTAAGAAAGCCAAGACCAGTGCCCCTACCGGCGAAGTTGAACCGGAGAAAGCTCCTGAAAATCCTGATAAAAATCTTGATAATCTCATGGATGATTTTGTCCCGCCAGAGCCAACTAACAACGCTGATCCGCCGGAAGCTGATCCGGCCACACATGACGACACCTCAAGTCCACATGCTATACCTGCAAGTCCGGTTGCTGATTCACTGAGGTCAACTACTAATCTGCCAAGCCCAGCCAAAGATGATGACGTTATTGTTACTGGCACTGGTTATACCGCTCCGGGCGATCCAGTTATCTTGGCAAAACATACCGCCAAGGATGAGTTTACTTCTATGGGCAAGAGGAAGATGGAAGCTGACTTGTCAATATATGCTAATCTTTCTGCCCAGGATCTTCATTCCGGATTCTTGAACTGGCTTTATACAAGCCGAGACAATGAGGCTGACTTGGTAAATCTGATGAAGGAACGCTATGAGGTAAACATTTTCATCCTTATCTTTGTATTTCCACTGCCTTGTATCCTATAGCCCCCAAGGGCCGGTTTAGCTTGTAAAGTCAAACCGGGACTTTTGAATTTCCAAACTGCACATTGTTGACTTTTAAGTTTTTTGAACAAATACACATTAGCCCCCAAGTGCCAGGATTGAAACTTGTATGAATCCTCGGGACTTTGAATAAGCAATAAGAAAGAAGCAATCCGCATTAGCCCCCAAGTGCCAGGATTGAAACTTGTATGAATCCTCGGGACTTTGAATAAGCAGTAAGAAAGAAACAATCCGTATTAGCCCCCAAGTGCCAAGTGTAGAGCCAGTTGTATGCTTGGGACTTTTGATAAAATATTGATATGCTCCTCTGATTGTGGCAGGCTAACATGAACCATCAACAGACGCATATTGCTGATCTTCAAGAGAGTATCAAATCTCATCAAGAAGAATCTTCTAAAGCCAAAGATGAACTTCGAGCCGCTTTAACTTCCATAGAACGACTGAAGGAAGAATTCAAGACTGAACGTGCCAATTGGGACACTAAGAAGGGTACATTGCTGAAACGGGCTGAAGACGCCGAATCTGCTCTTAAACCAGTGGCAGAAGAGCTTTCTGGGTTGAAGCGTCAAGTGAACGCCATGACCTCCGCAGTATTTGGTAACTACTCCTAGCAAGGCATCTGAAATATCTATCTTGTAAGGTGCCGGTTGAAATATGAAATTCTGAAACCGTTGCAGGTAGCCGCATTACTCATTTGGGCTCAGATGTATGGATGAAGCTAAAAGCAGCATATACTCTGCTTGAACAACTATACACCGGTGCTCAACGGGTGATCTGCGCAGCATCGTATGAAAATCTGGCCCCAACACTGATCAAGGACACTCTGGCAAGGCTATCCATGGCACCAGCACAGATAGAAGAGGTAAAGCGATCTGCTGCCAGGGCTGGCGCTTTATTGGCACTTACCCGAGCCAAAGCGTGGATAGCTGACTTGGATCCGGTTGACCTTGCCAAAGGCTTTCCAAGCACACAAGAAAACGGGGAAGATTTTGATGATGAAGCCATTAAAAGAGTGACAAGGGAAATGCGTCCTCTGGTGAGTCAGCTGGCAAAAGATGCTAACTTGACTGTTCACCGGTCTTATTATGATGCCAACAACAAACGGGTTAACACTGTCATCCCGGAGGTGCAAAATCTTATTCCGGGAATCCGTAAGCACACTTATGCCCCTGACATTGATCCGTCAGAACTTATCAGTGAAGAAGCTATCTTTCAGGCCTTAACCCAGATTGACTGGACCACCACAAACTTCCAGCCGCTAGGTGGGGAGGAGGAGGCTGATCCGACACCAGATGACCCATCAACTTCACATCAACATGGTAATGAGACTTGATCCGGCAATCAGAGTGATGCTCCATAAACCTTGTTCTGCTGGAAACACCATACTTTGGGCCTTCAAGCGCCTTGTAATAGGCTAGTGAAAATACTTTGATCCGTTGCCATCGTGCACTGGGATACACTTTGCGTTGATTCGTCATGATAATTTCGGTACTGGCTTATATATTTTTACAATATTATGCAATCCCTGTGTCTGCATAAGGAAAATCTGTCCAGGCGGTTTACCACCGGACGGGTCAAAATACCCAACACAACTTGGTAAGCAACTATGGTTGCAGCAATAATAAATCATACCTGTGATACAAAACATTGCTGTTGGTTTACCAATTGTGATTTGAAGAAGGGTGAAAACCCAACTTCCACCATGCCATGCTGGTATATATATGATATAGAACCGGGTTGTGATGAACACTGGCCGATTACTGGAGACAAGGTGTCAAAGCCAGACCAGTTTGGAAGGATGCCGGGTTACCTTTAATTGTATGTTTTAACAGAAGATCCGTAAGCCATACCGGGTTAAAAAAACACCGGTTTAATAGAAACCTTACGAAAAATAAAAACTTGGCAAAAAGCAAACAAAAACCATGGTCGAGGCTTTTCAAGGGCTGCCAGGCCCAAATCGAGGCTTTTCATGGGCTGCCAGGCCACTGAGTTAAACCATTTTGACGAAGCCTTTTAAGATGGCCCTCCAACTAACCAATCATCGTTTTAACTTTGACAAGTTCATGATCTCAATGAGAGTAACTGTCAAACGTTCGACGGGTCATGCCAGGATTACCTGGATAGGAGTGGCTTACTTGATGAAGGTAGGTTAACCTGGGGTTTTAGGTGAATACACCAGGCTTCCAAGCCGTGGGTCGATACCCAGCTACAAGGGTCCTTTCAAACTCTTTGGTATTTGACACAAAGAGCCCCCAAGTAACTTTGTGAGCTGTGCTCAATGGGTGCCTATGTTTGAGTCGTGCTTTACGCAATCAAACTCTCTTTGGCCCCTTGGGTGTGAAGCTCCCAAGCTAGATGGTGGCATGGTAGCCGGGCTAACAGGTAGTACTTCGCTTATTAGCTAAAGCCCCAAAGTTAACAGATATTTAAAGAAACAACGGCGGAGACCCTGCTTGATAGCAAGGATGCCGGTTTATTATATTGATCATAATATATACATTGTTGAAATATGTACATACGAAAAGCCTGTGGCTTCAAGTGTAATAAGGCCGTAGGAGAGCTATGTTCCATGGCCGCCGGGTCTCCTCCTCAGAGCTACGTGAGTCTTCTCGAACGTCAATGAGGTAGTATGATCCGTTGTGCAGATTTTTGCTGACCACAAAGGGCCCTTCCCAAGGTGGGGATAACTTGTGCATATCAGCCTGGTCTTGAATGAGCCGAAGTACCAAATCGCCTTCTTGAAAGGTTCTTGTCTTAACCCGGCGGCTGTGATAACGCCACAGGTCTTGTTGATAAACCGCCGACCGTGCCAAAGCCATGTCTCCTTTCTCATCTAACAGGTCCAGTGCCTCTTGGCGTGCTTGCTCGTTGTCCGCTTCAACATAATTCGCAACCCGGGGTGAGTCATGACGAATATCACTTGGGAGGACAGCCTCAGCCCCATAGACCAGGAAAAAAGGTGTATATCCCGTAGATCGGTTTGGGGTGGTATTTATACTCCATAACAAAGATGGTAATTCTTCCACCCAGCAACCCGGTGTCTGCTTCAAAGGGACCATAAGCCGAGGCTTGATACCCTTCAGGATTTCTTGATTCGCCCTCTCAGCTTGACCATTAGACTGGGGGTGAGCCACGGATGCTACATCAAGCTGGATGTGCTCTCGTTGGCAAAACTCCTCCATCTCACCTTTAGAAAGGTTCGTACCATTATCTGTGATGATGCTATGTGGAAAGCCGAAACGGAAAATAATCTTTTTGAGAAATTGAACCGCCGTGGCTGCATCACATTTACTGATGGGCTCCGCTTCAACCCATTTGGTTAACTTGTCAACCGCCACCAACAGAGCGCTTAAAGGGTCCAACCATATCAAGCCCCCAAGTAGCAAATAGCCAAGTGATGGGAATCATGCGTAACTCTTGAGCCGGAACATCAGCTCGACGTGAAAATTTCTGACAAGCGTCAAACCGCTTTACCAAGTCTTCCGCATCAGAATGAGCTGTTAACCAGTAGAACCCGTGTCGAAAAGCTTTAGCAACCAAGGTCTTCGAACCGGCATGGTGACCGCAATCCCCTTCATGGATTTCACGTAGAATCTCTTGTCCTTCTTCAGGAGAAACACAACGTTGGAATACGCCTGAAATGCTAGAACGGTGCAACTCGCCATTGTGAACAACCATAGACTTGGACCGCCGGACTATCTGTCTGGCGAAAAGTTCGTCTTCTGGTAATTCGCCCCGGTTCAGATACGCCAAATATGGAACCGTCCAATCCGGAGTGGCATGTAAAACGGCTACCAACTGGGCCTCAGATCAGGAACAGCTAAATCCTCCTTTGTAGGCAACTTTACAGATGGGTTATGCAAGATATCTAGAAAGGTATTGGGTGGTACCGGCTTACGCTGAGATCCCAGCCGGCTTAGAGCATCTGCTGCCTCATTCTTGTGCCGGTCGATGTGTTCCACCTGATAACCCTTAAAGTGACCTGCTACAATATCCACCTCGCGCCTATAAGCCGCCATGAGTGGGTCCTTAGAATCCCAAGTACCAGAAACTTGCTGAGCCACTAGATCAGAATCTCCAAAGCATCGAACCCGGCTTAAGTTCATTTCCTTAGCTACACGAAGGCCGTGGAGTAAGGCCTCGTACTCCGCTGCATTGTTAGTACAAGAAAACATTAAGCGAAGAACATAACAAATCTTATCTCCTCGAGGGGAAGTGAGGACAACACCAGCCCCCGAGCCTTCCAACTGCCTGGATCCATCAAAGTGAATGGTCCAGTATGTATTATCCGGTTTGTCCTCTGGTGCCTGTAACTCGGTCCAATCATTGATGAAGTCAACAAGCGCCTGAGATTTGATGGCTGTTCGGGGCATATACTTCAAACCATGGGGACCAAGCTCAATCACCCACTTTGCAACCCGGCCAGTTGCTTCTCTATTCTGGATTATATCGCCCAAGCGAGCAGAACTAACCACTGTGATAGGATGGCCTTGAAAGTATTGCTTGAGTTTCCTATTTGCCATAAAAACTCCATACACTAGCTTCTGCCAATGCAGATATCTTTGCTTTGATTCGAGTTGCTGACACGGCTCATACAGGATCATTTATAACCCGCCGCAGTCACCTCAACCTTCTGTGGATTCACATCGCGTTACCAACGCCAATGATATACACCTTCTGCTATGGTCAAATATGGAGAGTCTCAAGCCAACTCCTCGAGTCACCTTTGAAATTCGGGGGCTACGATGACATGACTCAGCGAATCTTGCCAGTTTTAGCAAATTTAAGAACCCCAGGACGATGGAGGGAAGGATAACCCGGTCCCGGAGGCTACTGTTATATTGATGAAAGTTTAAAGGCCGTCAGAAAATTTCCGGCTTAGAAAGTATATGACAGTTATAAAATCCCGGCTTGATGAAGAAGTTCCAGGTCATCAGAAATGACTCCGGTTTAGAATCCGGCTCAAGAGACATCTTTCTCCCATAAAGCTCTGAAGCGCTCAAATCCGGTTTAACAATGTCCGGTTCAAAAAGGAATTAACTTCTCGCAAGTTCGAGTTTAAAGGCCGTCAGAAAATTTCTGGCTGAAAATGAAGATTCCGGTTTAAAATCCGGTTCAAGGGAAAGATATCTCCCACAAAGCTTTGAAGCTCTCAATATCCGGTTCAAGAAGAATTTATCTCTTGCGAAAAGTTAAAAATTTCCAAAGAGGACCTGCTGCCATGATGCGCGGTTCAAACATGGGTATCCCGCCTTACTGGCCTGACATATTATTGATCACATGGGGGCTTCTGCTTCATAAAGCGGGGTCTCTGTTCTTTCACATCATGCGTGGTTACACGGAGCTGTTCTGTCTTAAAGCGGCCTCCGGTTTACCCCTTGAAAATTTTATAAACATCACTTGGGGGCTTGGTCGTGTCCAAACCAATGCAACACCTTTTGATAGGCGAAAGGCACCAGATCACTTGGGGACATGGTCAAGTCTGAACCAGTCACGCCTCTTGATCGGCCTAAGGCCATAGAATCACTTGGGGGCTTGGTCGAACCCGAACCATTGCCACGCCTCTTGATCGGCATAATGCCACGGTTTCATTTGGGGACCTGGCTGACTTGAACCATAGCTACACCATTGGGGAGCTTGGTCGTGTCCGACCATGGTAACACCATCTAATCGGCTCAATAAGCCTCTTTTTGCAAATGGTTTTATCATTGCCTTTGCTTCAATATTTTCCTTGATGACTGTTTCTTTTATTTTTGTTGCTTTTTAAACTGACAAAGTTTTAAACCGGTTTAAACTGTCAATTACAAATTGACGGAACACGGTCAAATCTTAATCCGGAGACTATCTGCCCGGTTTGATTTTTTGTTACCATCCTATTATGGAGTAAACCGGTGTTTATCAACCCGGCTCGGCTTTCAACTACAAGTTGTCAGTACACGATCAAATTATAATCCGGAGACTATCAGCCCGGTCTGGTTTGACTATGAGTCGCCAGTATTATATATGGTTAAACCGGTGTTTATCACAACCCGGTATGATTTTATCATAAACCGGCACAATATGAAAGGAGTTATCATTACTCAAGATTGGGGTTATCGCTCCTATTACAAAAAGTTGGTAAACCAACGATGTGATTCAATGTCACAGGTATGATATATTTCATATTTGATTATTTTTAAGTGCAGCCTTGGTTATAAACCTGGGTTATATGTTGGGCATTATGACCCGTCCGACGGTAAACCGCCCGGACACTTTAAACTTGTTGTATGCAGAAACAGGTTGAATAAAGCATGATTATAAATTACCGGTGTTTACTAACCCGACCTGGCTTTCGACTATAAGTCGCCAGTATGATGATAAATTATCCGGTGTTTATTAAACCGGCCTGGCTTTAAGATGATAAGTCGCCAGTATATGATGAGAAATTATCCGGTGTTTATTAAACCGGCTTGGCTTCGGACTATAAGTCGCCAGTATATATTTGGATTGCGCCATTGGAATCATGCGCTTATAAATGATTGGGTTATATTATTCAAATAGCCAAACTTGGCTGAATTTTCATTATGATATTGGATGAATAAGATTTTCATACCGGAGTATATTATCTTGAATAGCCAACATGGCTGGATTTTTATTATGGTTATTAATATTATGATTGAGGTTTTCAAAGTCGCTTTAGCGCAATGGATATTATTTTGATGATGAATATGATTTATTTTGCAATGGAAGGAATAGTCCCGAGTCGCTGCAGGCTTACGACCCGGCACTTGGGGGCTACACTATTCAAGTTGAGATTATATCAAATATGCAAGTCTCATGTCGCTGCAAGCATGCACCATGGCACTTGGGGGCTAATGCAAAGTCATTTTTATTGGCCTTATTGAAGACCCGACTCATCATATCATAATGAGCCGACCCTTGGGGGCTACTAATTGCTCCTGTCAACAAATCAAGTTTTATGGGCATCAGTCAATTACAAGTCCCAGGTTGCTGCAAGCATGACAACCCGGCACTTGGGGGCTACATAATATGGAGTATTCAGTTTTTACTAGTGACTGGGATGAACAACATGGATTTCTTCAAAAGTGGCAGTATTTATATTGAAGCAAGTCTTAAGACATCACTTTGTTCTGCTCAATACTTGGGGGCTACAAGTATTATATTATTATCAGAGAAATATTTTCAAAATCTCTGTTTTGAGCAAACCAGATTGACCCGGTGTCACCAATTATTATGACCCTGTGTTTGCATCCCGACATCATCAATAATCATAAACCGGCGTTGGCAACAATCAGGAACCGGAGTTAGCAACAATCATGACCCGGAATTATCAGTCATATAACCTGGCAATTTTTGGCAATGATAAACCAGCAAGTTTGGCATCTTCAAACCAGTTGAATATCAGATGAGTATTTCAAGACCCATATTTCTTAATCTGGCGCTTTGGAAGCCAACTCAAGTGGATTATTCTTCATAATATTTCTCTGTGAGAAACCAATGTCAGCAAATTGAGTATGAAGCTGGCTTATTGACCTAGATTTTCTAGAAGAAGGAAATGGCAAGGAATTAAGGATGATCATATGCCAGTTTACAAGAATTCTTAACCCGGAGCATAATCTATCAAATTTGTTCTTGTATTTGTTTTACAGGATCAGTTTAACATGGATAAATCCAAATTAAACTGGGGCCTAATGTCAGGGATATACCCCGCGGTGTAAACCGACCGGAAGTTAACCCGGCCGGACTTGGCGGTTTATCTGAAGACCCCGCTGACACTTGGCGAGTTACTGGCGACCCGCCCTAACCTAGCGGTTTACAAGCAACCCACCTGGTCATTATGACTCACTGGTGATCCGGCATGCGGGACAGATGGATGACAAGGCCCAAGACCCAGAAGGCCGGTTCACGTTTAATGGTGGGCCAGTTTAAGAGGAAAGGCATGAGGAATATTTAGCTTACAAGGAGTTAAGACCTGGACTTGTATCCGGTTTGTATTAGAGATAGACTAGTCCTGATCCTAATAGGACTCTACATGTAACCCGCCCCTCCAACATATATAAGGAGGGGCAGGGATCCTCAAAAGGGACAAGATTCACAAGTTCCACAAGTTGGACAAGTTAGGTTTAGATAATAGCTCTCGAGATAGAGCACACTTGTAACCATGATCATCATCATCAATATCAATGAAGCAGGATGTAGGCTTTTACCTCCACCGTGAGGGGCCAAACCTGGGTAAAACATCGCGTCTCTCGTCCCGCTCAACCCCTCTCAAGCTACCACATAGATGCGTTGGCCTCGCGACTAAGTCCTCACACTAGGACATCTGCCGTGACAAATCCACGACAGTTTCCATGCAAAGATGTACCGGTTCTCATGGATGAACTCGATGAGCGCGCTTTCCTATTTTGGATCCAGATTGGCACTGATACTAAACTGCTTGGATGAATCACCAGGGATGAAGTCAACGAGTTTAGTCTCATTAGCCGGTTTGAACGTCAGGGCCGGGTCATGCTCAGTCGTAGGTTTCTTCAGAGGGGTCATGTCCGCCGGATCAACATTGTCCTTATAGAATTTCAGCTCCTCTGTAGCACAAACCGATTCAGCATAGGCCGCTTCACCTTCTCGCAATCCAAAGCAATCTTTCGACTCCCATGTACTGTGATCGTCCCCTTATAACCCGACATTTTGAGCTGTAAATAGACATAACAGGGTCTCGCCATGAATTTCGCGTAAGCCGGCCGTCCAAATAGCGCGTGATATGGACTCTGGATTCTCACCACCTCAAAGGTCAAAGTCTCAGACCTGGAATCATGCTCATCTCCAAACACGACTTCCAAAGCAATCTTTCCAACAGGGTATGCTGATTTACCTGGTACTACACCATGAAAAATAGTGTTTGACGGTTTAAGATTCTTATCTGTCAACCCCATGCGACGGAAATTCTCATAGTACATGATGTTGATACTGCTCCCCCCATCCATCAGAACCTTGGTAAACTTATAGCCCCCCACCTGAGGTGCTACCACCAAGGCTAGTTGACCCGGATTGTCAACCCGGGGCGGGTGATCCTCTCTGCTCCACACAATGGGCTGCTCTGACCATCGTAGATAACGTGGTACGACCGGTTCAACAGCATTGACTGCCCTCTTGTGAAGTTTCTGATCCCGCTTGCACAGGCTAGTAGTGAACACAAGATACTGTCCGCTGTTCAACTGCTTGGGGTGACTCTGGTAACCTGACTGTTGCTGATTCCCTTGGCTATTCTGCTGGTTATTACCATGGTTGTTCTGATGGCCCTAGTTGTTCTGAAATCCAGAGCTTGAACCGCCGGCCCATGGAAACCTGGGCCCGTACCGCCTGGCGGATCCTGATCATACCGGTATAGATCAGAATTTTCGAACTCGCTCATTATATGACAATCCTTCCAAAGATGTGTGGAAGGGGCCTCCTTGGTTCCATTCTTCGGGCAGGGTTGGTTTAGCAAACGCTCCAGACTCATCCCTCTACCGCGCTGGGGCGGTTTACCTTTGCGACGCTGCATATTTGTGTTAGCCACCAAATCTGAACTATCTGCTTTACGCTTACCATTATTCCCATGGCCTCCTTGGTTCTGGTGCTGCCCTTTTGCACCGTTGTTCTTCTTTCCCTTCTCCAGTTTGTCCTCCTCTGAATCCGGATCCTTGGTATTATCTGAATCGACATACTTAACCAAAGCGGCCATGAGTGTTGACATGTCGTTGCAATGACGTTTGAGCCTCCCCAACTTCTGTTTCAACGGCTTGAAACGGCAATTGCCATCTAACGTTAACACTGCGGTGTCTGCATTGATACGATCTGATGAATGCAAAATCGCCGAGACCCTTTGACCCAATGGGTCGTGGACTCTCCTTCCTCTTGGACACAAGCGGCCAGATCTACAATTGACATCGGCTGCTTACACGTATCCTTGAAGTTCTGGATAAATCAGCGCTTTAATTCGGCCCATGAACCAATAGAGTTGGTCGACAAGCTCTTCAACCAAGTGCGAGTTGTTCCTTCCAACATCATGGTGAAATATTTAGCACATATCGCCTCATCCACATCGAACATCTCCATTGCCATCTCATAGCTCTCCACCCATGCCTCTGGCTGCAAATCAGCGGTGTAATTTGGTACCTTACGAGGTCCCTTGAAATCCTTGGGCAATCGCACATTACGCAATGCGGGAGTTAAACATGGTACCCCTAGGCAACTGAACATCACCCCTAGCTCCACGGAGGTAGTGGGGTGAACCGGAGTATGTTGTCGTGCTTCGTGTCGAGCTGTCAACTCGGCCTCTCGTCGTGCGCGGCCGTGGTCCACAACATCTTGCGCATTAGCACCTCCCCCGGCCGAGTTGTTCCCCCGTGGCGAATTTCGGTGGCGTGCGCTACTGGACATGGCCGGTTCGTCTTCCACGTGTCTGCTATAACTCTGGCTTGGACGGGGAGTGGAATGAATCCTCTCACGGCTGTGTGAATACGCTTGCTGTTGATTTAGTGATGTCTGAAGGAGATCCCTGGCCCGACGCGCTTCCACTACCACTGGTGACTCGCTGTCGGTTGGGAGGGCCACCAGACGCGAAGCGGCGGCCACAATATTATCCAACGGGTTGGAATAATGCCCGGGCGGAGTTGATGGTACAACGTTATTCTGGCGAGGCAGGTCTGTTGCGCGCGGCTGAACCGACGCTCCTGCTCCCGGCGCCCCCGCTCGATTTAGCGTGGGTTGGTTACCAGCTCCTGCACCTGGCGTGTTGAAAAGATTATGCGGCTCATAAACCGACGGGAGACGTGATCGGTACCTTCTTCTCATGACCTCTTCCGAAGCATTCTGATCCAGTCTAATCCGATAAGCCTGTGCTTCCAACTTGGCCCGCTCTATAGCCATCCTGGCGTTCTCTACTGCCAGGTCTGCTTTAGCCTGGGCTATGTGATCTTTCACTTTTAGAATCTCCGCATCGTGTTGATCCCTGGCTGCTGCATCTACCTCCATGGACATCAGTGCCGCTAGAGCGTCGAACAAATCAGACAAGACTTGGGCCGGAGGCGGCGCCGAGCTTCCTGCCCCTGCTGGTGTGGCCGTCGTTGAACCGGAGAGCACTGCTGCGGCGGTAGATGAATGAGGCGCTGATCGTGTGCCGGCCATGAAGATGGCGGCCCGGTTTGGCAGACCGGGGGAATCCGGAATACTGTTGCCCTCGGATCCTCCCTCAGTCCGGCCATCCTGCAACTGGTAAAGCGATTCGGTTTCTCCAGAAGACTCGTCACCACTGCGGACTACGGTTTCTCCATCGAAGACCGGTCCCTCCTTGTACCCTGATCCATGGACAACACCTACGAAAACATGCCTTGCCTCAGGCTGAACTGATGAAGAACTTGCATGCCGAGCCGTTTCGATGATGTCGGTGCAGATGTCAGGCTCGGGGGCCGGTTCGCCGATCTTGTCGATGAAGACGTGAATCCCACCAAAGGGGACCCGGTACCCGTATTCGATTGAATCGGCCTTAGGACCCCATCTTGCGTTGTCGATGTAGAGCTTTCCACGGCGACTCTTCGTCATGCGGCCCACGGCGTATCCCTTGAGTCCATCAAAGCTGCCCTTCAAGAACTCAAAACCACCATGCGATAGCCCCACGGTGGGCGCCAACTGTTGTGGAATTGTCACGGCAGATGTCCTCGTGAAAGGACTTAGTCGCGGAGCCATCGCTACAGGTTAGCTTGAAGGGGTTAAACCGAACAAGGGGACACGGGAGTTTATACTAGCTCGACCCCTGCGATGAAGGTAAAAGCCTACGTCTAGTGATTGGTATTGCTAGGGTTTCGAAGGCCAGGGAGTGAATCCGTTTTTTCTGGCTCTCAAGTTGTTGTTCTTCCTTAAACCGCCGCCGGGTCACCCCTTTATATACTCAGGAGGACCCCGGCCGGTCTACAGAGTCCCGAGGCTGGCTCATACAAGTGTCTGCCTCGGTCTCCTCTTTCCTATCATATAATATTAGTTTATACAATCATGGCGGTTTACTACCATGGGCCCTAAATCGCCTGCGGGCTCTGGGCCTCTAAGCTTTATTCGTAAAGCGCCATCTTTTGGGTTTCCTTGGGCTTCAGCATAGGTGAGGGTGAACCGGCCCCTCCTAGGCGGTTTACCCTTAACGGTTATATCCTCAGCACTATCCATGTCCGTCAAGCCCAAGGAGCCGTCCGATGATACATCGATACTAGCTCGGGGCGGCTTGCATAATTGTGTTCGGCGTTAGGGAAAGCAGTGCGACAAAGGAATCCTATGGGTTACTTTGGTATCTGAATACTTAAAATCTCCCCGAGGGCTTGATCCTGGGCAACCACTCGTCTTCGCCTTCATCGGCAGCGGTGGAACTGTCCGGAAGGAGAGTCCTTCCCTTCTTGGACCCTCTGGCCTCCCCAATTGGGGCGGCCTTCCTTTTCTTGTCTCCCCAAGTTGGTGGGGGAGCATCTTCTTCTTCCTCTTCCTCGTCTTCAGGGGAAGAGTGCGCCGCAGAGTCATCGGACGGTGAGTCCGACGACACCTGGCGTCGGGAACTCTTTCGGGTTCCCTTGGCCTTCTTGGTCTTCTCCGGCACCGTATATGGGGCCGGAGTCAACATCTTCGCCAGAAGGGCGTCTGCGGGGCCTTCGGGCAAAGGAGCCGGACAGTCAATCTGTCCAGCCATCTTCTGCCAGTCCTGTCAAAGGTACGGGAGTTTAGATCCCGCATAGAGTCAATCTATATGAAAAAATAAGTATCCTATGAAAGGTAAAGCAGCTTACCGCACTGGCTTGGCGCTTCGCGCTGAATCCGCGATCCTCCGTAATAGGGGGGGGGGACCTCGGCACTTTTGAACAGCACCCTCCAGGCGTCTTCATGAGTCGTGTTGAAGAGCCTGTTCAGAGTTTGGTGCTGCGCCGGATTAAACTCCCACAAGTTGAACTCCCGTTGTTGGCACGGGAGTATCCGGCGGATGAGCATAACTTGGACTAGTTGACAAGCTTGAGCTTCTTGTCCACCATGTTTTGAATACATGTTTGGAGTCCGGTCAGCTCTTTCGAACTACCCTAGGACAGGCCCTTCACTTTCCAGGAGGTGAGCCACGTGGGGATGCCAGATCGGAACTCGGGGGCCACTGCCCATGCAGGGTCGCGCAGCTCGGTGATATAGAACCACCCCGATTGCCACCCCTTTATGGTTTACACAAAGGAGCCCTCGAGCCATGTTATGTTGGGCATCTTGCCCACCATGGCGGCCGCCCACCACCTTCGGCTTGACATTGAAGGTCTTCATCCATAAGCCAAAGTGGGGCTTGATGCGGAGGAAGGCCTCACACACGACGATAAACGCCGAGATGTTGAGGACGAAGTTCGGGGCTAGATCGTGGAAATCCAGGCTGTAATAGAACATGAGCCCCCGGACAAATGGTTGGAGAGGGAATCCCAGTCCACGAAGGAAATGGGTGAGGAATACTACCCTCTCATGGGGCCTGGGGGTGGGGATGAGCTGCCCCTCATCTGGGAGCCGGTGCTTGATGTCGTCGGGCAGGTATTCGGCTCTCCGCAGTTTCTTGATGTCTCCCTCCGTGGCGGAGGAGACAATCCACTTGCCTCCCGCTCCAGACATGGTTGGAGAAGGTTGAGGTGGAAGTGTGGACTTGGGCGCTAGAGCTTGAGTGTGCGAAAACGGATGAGCAAAGGAGGAAGAAGGCATGGATAGAAAGGTGAATCCTTATCCCTTTATATGGGCGGACGAAACTAAGCGTCCCCACTTGCCTGGTAAAACTCGCTTATCCCCCAAGCACCACAATTGATGGCACGGTTGGGTTACCCACGCCCGTATTGATGAGAATCCCGTAATAAGGTGACACGATCTCTGCTTTGACAAGACGTGTCGAAAAACTGCCTCGCGTTATGTGCGGGGCTGGTTAAGGGAAATGGTTTGAATAATCACCGGGCCATGACATAGAGTCATGCTACCAAAACAAGCCAGCAAATTAGATCTGCGGAAATGTTATTCTCTCTACGGTGGAATGTGGAACTTATTTTGCAGGGTCGGACACTATCCTCGTATTCAAATTCTTCTGTGATGTATTCGGAGAAGGAACCCGCCTTGCAATGCCGAAGACAATACTGCGCGCCGGACTCATCGTCATTGAAGCCTGGTTCAGGGGCTACTAAGGGAGTCCTGGATTAGGGGGTCTCCGGACAGCCGGACTATCTCCATTGGCCGGACTGTTAGACTATGAAGATACAAGATTGAAGACTTCGTCTCGTGTCCGGATGGGACTCTACTTGGCGTGGAAGGCAAGCTAGGCAATACGGATATGGATATCTCCTCCTTTGTAACCGACCTTGTGTAACCCTAACCCTCTCCGGTGTCTATATAAACCGAAGGGTTTTAGTCCGTAGGACAACAATCACAACATACAATCATACCATAGGCTAGCTTCTAGGGTTTAGCCTCTCTGATTTTGCGGTAGATCTACTCTTGTACTACCCATATCATCAATATCAATCAAGCAGGACGTAGGGTTTTACCTCCATCAAGAGGGCCCGAACCTGGGTAAAACATCGTGTCCCCTGCCTCATGTTACCATCCGGCCTAGACGCACAGTTCAGGACCCCCTACCCGAGATCCGCCGGTTTTGACACCGACATGTGTCGTCTGTCAAACATTAGTCGGTACTGGAGGAACTGATCATTCCTCTCGACAAACTGATGACGAACCATAGCCTCATAATCCAAATAAGCAGGAGGCAACTCAATATCATCTTCACGTATGGTTATACCAAGGAAATTAGCTATGCGGGTTGCATAAATTCCACCAAAGAAATCTCCATTAAATCTATTAAGATACAACCTACGTGTAACAATGGCTCCCAAATTATAAGATTTATCTCCTAACACAGCACTCCTAAGAATACTGAGGTCAGGCACACACATGTGACATGCTTCATCTTTACCATTAATGCATCTACCTATGAAGAGAGCAAAATAATGTATAGCAGGAAAATGAATGCTCCCTATGGTAGCTTGTGTTATATCTCTAGATTCCCCCACAGTTATATTAGCAAGAAATTCCCTAAATTCAGATTTACGAGGTTCATTAGTACAACCCCATTGTGGAAGTTTGCAAGCAGTGGTAAAATCCTCTAAGTCCATCATATAAGATTTTTCATAAAGATCAAACAGGACAGTTTGAGAATTACGTGAAGATGAAAATTCAAACCTCCTCACAAAGGAACTAGTGAGATAGTGGTACTGGCGGCATTTTTCTGCCTCGAAGCTCACAAGATCAGCATGACGCAAATATGCATTAAATTCTTCCTTAATTTATGCTTGATCCATGAAGTCCTCTGAAGGCCATTCACAAGGCCGCACTGGAGCGTCCCTTGGGGGCTCATCATTAGCATCACGCATTGCAAGCCTGGGCTGTTGTTTCCTTGAAGAACCACCTTGATACATTTTTCTAAACATATTTCTTCCTCTGAAAAATTTCTAAATTTTTTAGCAACTTCAAAATAAAAGTAAACCAAACTTAACAAAATTGATAGCAACTACTCCTACAAGTGCCTAGAGCCTATATCATGCATCAAAACTACTTTTGACCATATAAATTTGACATGCAAGTTCAAGAACAGGGTCACCTAAGCAGCAAAAATATGCAATGAATAAAGCACTAGAAGAAAAACTAACTGGACCAATGGAGGAGTCACATACCAAGGAACAATCCCCCAAGCAGTTTTGTGAGAGGTGCTTTGAGCAAGGAGATCGAGAATCGTGGAAAAATGAGCTAGAACTCGTGCTTGAGCTGGATATTCGTGTTTGTGGGAGGAAGAAGGATTGAGTGGGTGCAGGAATAAGTGGAGGGGGAGCACCATGGGCCCACGAGGCAAGGGGGCGCGCCCAGGAGGGTAGGGCGCGCCCCTGACCCTTGTGGCCAGGTGCCAGCTCCCCCTGCTGTGTTCTCAGTGCCAAATATTCTCAAATATTCCAGAAAAAAAATCATATTTAAACTTCAGGGCATTTGGAGAACTTTTATTTTCAGGGTATTTATATATTGCACGGATAATTCAGGTAACAGACAGAAAAATACTATTTTTATTTTATTTAATATAAATAACAGAAAGTAAAAAGAGGGTACAAGGAGTTGTGTTTTCTAAATTCATCCATCTCATGATCATCAAAAGGAATCCACTAACAAGGTTGATCAAGTCTTGTTAACAAACTCATTCTGAATAACATGGAATCGGAGAATTTTCGAATAACACTAGGTTACCTCAACGGGGATATGCACATCCCCAACAATAAGAATATCATATTTCTTCTTGAGAGTAGGTAGAGGAAATTCAAAACCTCCAAAAATAATCGATGGAATTTTTCCAATAGAATTGATACTATGAACTTCAGGTTGTTTCCTCGGAAAGTGTACCGTATGCTCATTACCATTAACATGAAAAGTGACATTGCCTTTGTTGCAATCAATAATAGCCCCTGCTGTATTCAAAAAGGGTCTTCCAAGAATAATGGACATACTATCGTCCTCGGGAATATCAAGAATAACAAAGTCTGTTAAAATAGTAATGTTTGCAGCCACAACAGGCACATCCTCACAAATACCGACAGGTATAGCAGTTGATTTATCAGCCATTTGCAAAGATATTTCAGTAGGTGTCAACTTATTTAAATCAAGTCTACAATATAAAGAGAGAGGCATAAAACTAACTATAAGTGCATCTAGTGCCCCTTAGTGATTTTGGTGTATTGAAGACTTATAGGTTAAGGGACTAATGCGTTTGTGAGTGTACACAGGTCTATAAGTCTATGAGGAGTTTGATATTTACATAGAAAGTCGACCCCCTAAAAATGAAGTTCTTCGACTGAAGACTTTGGATTTCTGAAGACTTTCTGAAGACTTTGAAAGTGAAGAAATTGGTGTGACCTTGAAGACTTGGTATTCATTCGAGGAACATGAAGCGTGAAGACTTTTGTTTTCGTAGTTTCATTTTCTCTCCCTTAAGTCATAGGAAACACCGTACTGTTAAAGGGGGTCGAGGAAATACTAAGGAAAAATTTCCATGTGATGCTCAACTCAAAATCCTACACCTACCAATCCCTTCGAGTGAAGCCATTGGAAATCTCATACAGTCGAGTCATATTCTTCAGTGACAGAGATGAAGTTCTTCTGGTCTCTGAGAAATTTGTTCTGACTAAGGAGTTAGGAATTCGCCAGTGTGGATTTCCTACACAGTGAGGAACATGATAGCCCTGAGGATTTTGCTACTCAAAATTCCGACCGTTGCTGTGCAATGCGCCAGCTGTCCCAAAATATCTATCCATCTAACGGTCATATCATTGAAGGGCATTTATGTCTTATCATGTCGGGCTGCTCCCTAGGCTATAAATAGCTGCCCCTACAACCACAAGCTGGTTGGCTGCTCCGGGAGAAACTGACACTTGTCATTTGAGAGCAACCCATCCTTCGAGGACTTTGAGTGAAAATCATCGAGTGAGGAAAACCCCAAACCCAAACACCTACAAACCCCAAGTGATTGAGCATCACTGAAGAGATTGATCCTGCATGGATTCGACGCTTGTTACCTTTGAAGACTGTGCTTCTTCCAGACGGTTAGGTGTCATGGTCTAGAGCATCCAAGAGGAATTGTGGATCGCCGAGTGACCAAGTTTGTGAAGGTTCAGAAGTCACCTGAAGACTTACCACGAGTGATTGGACGAGGTCCGTGTGACCTTAGTTCAAGGGGATACGGTGAGGACTGGGTGTCCTGAGCTGCGTGTTCAGGACTGGGTATCCGGGACTGTGTGTCCTCGAGTTTAAATACTCAGCCGCTCCAACCAGACGTACAACTGAGACAGTAGTTGGAACTGGTCTACCAAATCATTGTCTTCACCAAGCTTACTGGTTCTATTTCCTCACCTCCTTCATTTCCTCATAACTGTGTTGTGTGCTTGTTCATATCTGCGTTTGAAGACTTTGGCTGAAGACTTTCTCAATTTCCTCAGTTCAATTTCTTCAGTCCATTTGTCTTCATCATGTGCTTACGCTACGTGTACTCTGTGCTTGTCTTCATTTCATCATGATGACCATGCTTCTATTCTGTTATGTTTACTTTTGAGTACTTATTCCGCTGCTAGTAGTTCTTCGCTAAGGAATTTCCTCACCGGCAAATTCCTCAGTGAATAATTTCATAAAAATCGCCTATTCACCCCCTCTAGTCGATATAACGCACTTTCAATTGGTATCAGAGCAAGGTACTCCCTTGTTCTATGTGATTTTGGTTTAACCGCCTAGAGTTTTAGTTATGTCGACCGCAGGTATGAAGAAAGTGGCATGCCCCATCTTTGACGGTCACGAGTATCCCAAGTGGAAGGCCATGATGAAGAAACGCCTCATGGCGATGAACAGCGAGCTGTGGACCGTCACTGAGATTGGTCTGACCGATCTGTGCAAGATGGTGGGAGCTGATGACATTCGCAAGTACACTCTTCTCAAACTCACGGCGAAGGATGTCATCTGCTCTAGTTTGTCACAAAATCAGTTCAGGAATATCATGCATCTCGATCATGCAAATCTCATCTAGGACCGTCTCCCTGAGGTCTATGAAGGTCATCGAACCTGTCATGATCCTTGGTTTGAGGACTTCAAGGAATCTCTCAAAGTGATGACATTCAAACCAGAATCATCATCTTCTGCATCATGCCTTATGGCAAAAGATGCTGAGGATGATCAACCCAAAGCCACTAAGTGGGTCCTCGATAGTGGATGTACAAATCACATGACTGGTGACAAGAATCTATTGATGGAATCTCTCAAAGCGATGACATTCAAACCAGAATCATCATCTTCTGCATCATGCCTTATGGCAAAAGATGTTGAGGATGATCAACCCAAAGCCACTAAGTGGGTCCTCGATAGTGGATGTACAAATCACATGACTGGTGACAAGAATCTATTGATGGATGCTCCATTATCTCCGTCGCATCTGAAGCATATCATCTTTGCTGATAAAGGAAAAAGTCAAGTATTGGGTCTAGGTAAGATTGCGATCACAAAGGATCGACACATGGACAAAGTCATGCTTGTTGAGTCCTTAGTATACAACCTTATGTCTGTCTCAATGCTTTGTGATCTTGATATGGTTGTTGTCTTTGGCAAATACCGTTGTGTTGTGGTTATGCAAGCTGACAATTCCAAAGTCTTCGAAGGCTTTAGGAGAGGAGACCTGTATATTGTTGATTTCTCTATAGGACCACAACCACCCGTGTGTCTACTTGCAAAAGCTTCAGAAGGCTGGCTCTGGCATCGACGACTCGGTCATGCAGGCATGAGAAATTTGCACACGCTTGCGAAGAAGAAGCATGTCATTGGCATTGAGAATGTCAAATTCCTCAAGGATCACCTATGCGGAGCCTGTGAAGCTGGGAAGATGACGAAGGACAAGCATCCAGCGAAGACTATCATGACCACTACTTGCCCATTTGAATTGCTTCACATGGATCTCTTCGGTCCTAATCATTATTCTGCTGTTTCAAATGAAGCATCTCAATATGGATTTGTTATTGTTGATGATTACTCTCATTACACATGGGAACACCTTGTTACTTACAAACATGAAGTGCAGGAAGTCTTCAAATGATTTTCCTCGAGGGCTTCAACCAACTTTGGTGTGAAGATCAAGCATATCAGAAGTGACAATGGCACTGAGTTCAATAATTCTGGTCTTGATGACTATCTTGATGAACTTGGTATTACTCATGAGTTATCTGCTCCTTATACTCCTTAGCAGAACGACGTCGTGGAGCGCAAGAATAGGACTCTTAATGAGATGGCTCGCACTATGCTTGATGAATACAAAATGCCTCGTCGTTTCTAGACTGAGGCAATTGATACTGCGTGCCACATCATCAACAGAGTATATCTTCACCAATTCTTCAAGAATACTGCCTATGAACTCCTCACTGATAAGAAACCCAATGTAAGTTATTTCAAAGTCTTCGGTGCTAAATGTTGGATTAGAGATCCTCATCACAACTCAAAATTTGCACCGAAAGCACATGAAGGTTTTATGCTTGGTTACGGAAAGGACTCGCACACCTACAGAGTCTTCAACAACGTTCTTCACAAGGTTGTTGAAACTGTAGATGTGCGGTTCGATGAACCTAATGGCTTGCTGTCGGTATCAAAACCGGCGGATCTCGGGTAGGGGGTCCCGAACTGTGCGTCTAAGGCGGATGGTAATAGGAGGCAGGGGACATGATGTTTTACCCAGGTTCGGGCCCTCTTGATGGAGGTAAAACCCTACGTCCTGCTTGATTAATATTGATGATATGGGTAGTACAAGAGTAGATCTACCACGAGATCAGAGAGGCTAAACCCTAGAAGGTAGCCTATGGTATGATTGTATGTTGTCCTACGGACTAAACCCTCCGGTTTATATAGACATCGGAGGGGCTAGGGTTACACAAGGTCGGTTACAAAGGAGGAGATATACATATCCGTATTGCCTTGCTTGCCTTCCATGCCAAGTAGAGTCTCATCCGGACACGAGACGAAGTCTTCAATCTTGTATCTTCATAGTCTAACAGTCCGGCCAATGGATATAGTCCGGCTGTCCGGAGACCCCCTAATCCAGGACTCCCTCCGTAGCCGCCGAACCAGGCTTCAATGACGACGAGTCCGGCGCGCAGTATTGTCTTCGGCATTGCAAGGCGGGTTCTTTTCCAAGTGTTTGTAAATAGTATCCGACCCCATAAATGTTGATCCTCTTGGCTTCTATGCCCAATAAGGGCAATTTCTCGAACGAATACGAGGCGCCAGGGAATTTTTACATTCACCCCCTAGCCAGATAAATAAATTGTCTATTAAAGGGATTGGGATTCTTAGATCCGATCCACACCATCCTCCCCTCAGCGAGAATCCATCAGAGCGCGTTTCAGAAAGATCCATTCCAGCATGGCCAACCTCCGCAGCTCCTCCTCCCGCCCCCGTAGCCCTAAGCTTGGCGATTGGGAGAGGTGTTAAGTTCCACATAGTCGATTGGTCCAACTACAGACCAAAGGATTTCTTCCTCCGGCATACATGGTGCCCGTTCGAGCCGTGCTCGCCACCTACAATGGCGGGGAGCAAGCGGAGAACTTTCCCTGTCCCTCCATGGGGGAATGGGTTTGCCTTGTTCCTTACTTACTAAGGGGACTCTGATTTCCAATTCATCCGTTCCTCCGCGGGCTCCTGGAGTTCTACGGCCTCCAACTACACAATCTCACCCCTGCCTCCATCCTACACATCGCCGGCTATGTTGCTCTCTGCGAGTTGTTCCTGGGCTGCGAGGCTCACTTCGAGCTGTGGAAAAGGCTATTTTGCCTCGTCCCTCGCACACAGAGGGAGTCACTTTATCAAGTGGGCGGAGCCGAAGTATGGCGCATTGCCGATACCAAATATCTGTCCGGTACCCCGAAGAAGCCGTCCAAAGACTGGCCTTCAGAATGGTTTTATATGGAGGACGTTCCCCTTCCGGACCCTGTTCGGCGGGGTCTTCCTGAGTTCAACAATGCTCCTCTGAAGAAGCGCCGAAGTTGGCGCTTGCGGAGCCCCCAGGTGGAAGACGACAGAGAAGTCCTCTACCTGATGAACTGGATTAAGGCACTGGCTCAGTCAGGTTTGACAATAACCGAAGTTATGTCGATTTGCATAATGCAGGGAGTGCAACCACTTCAATATCGTGGGCATCCCTTACGGTGTTTCAACGGGGAGGATGACGCCACCCGCTACGGGCGTAAGGGTCCGGGCGATGCTACCGCATTAGCCAAAATGCTATCCGAACTGTTCAAGGGAGAGGAGGAGGAGTTCACCCCCATCAAGCCACGGGACGGATTCTCCATGTACAATCCTCCAAGCTGGGTAAGCTATATCCCCTTACTTCCATCTTCCCATGTTTTTGGTTGTAAGTATTCACCTTGCCAATTTACAGCAGGAACTGCGAAAGGCCATAAAGGAGGTCTGCAGCCCTTCTCCACAACCGGAGGACCTAGACTGGGCCCTCGACTCCAGACTCGAACAAGATCCGGTTATCTCCGTGGAGCTGATAAACCGGCAGTTCTATCAGTTATGTTGCGACGATGCCATGGTGTCCATTATGGCCGACCATCCCGGACTGCTCCCTGCATCGCACGTAAGAAAAACCAAAAAGTCCCAACTCAAAAAAGTAGGATCCCCTTTTAGACACTTCCCCCACCATATTCACATGGCCTTTTTACAGGGAAGGCATTCGGGACGCCTTGTAGCAACGCGCCAACAGGAGGCGGCGAGGCCAGGTAGGTCAAAAAGGAAGGCGGTTAGGACGGAGACGCCGACACAAAGGTACAACAAACCCCGCTCTGTGGTTGTCGTCTTTCTCAAAATATAATGATGCCCGTGTTTCTTTAACAGAAAAAACGCTCGCCAGAATATGTCCGGCGATGTCGCCGATCATGCTTCCACCAGTCGGGCACCAGGACCGGACACGGATGCAGAAGCCGATATGGGGCAGGCGCCGGATAATCCCCCTACAGAGGATGCGGATAGGTTATCTGCTACAAACTCAGAAGTGGAAAGCGCCATGAATCATAGGCGCCGCCGGGCCATACTCCGTGACGCTTGTTTCTCACCAGAGGCGTTTGATGCCTTTAATTCTGGAGAGGCGTACCTCCGTGCTGCTCAAGATGGTCTAGCCATAGCCATGGATCAGTATGTAAAGGATGTACGGGTGAGTGAATCTAATGATTTGTATGTATCAGTAGCCCCCGAGACTTGAAACAGTTAGCAGAACTGATTTAAGGATCATCTTTATTGTGCAGGTTCTTACAGAGAAGAATACTAGGCTGTCCCAGGAGCTGGAGGAATGCAAGACCCAACTGCGGCCTGCCATTGCCGCATTGCAGGAACAGAAAAAACCTCCCGCTGGTAATATTTTAAAGAATGATGGTTACCATATAGTGCGCGGCGTGGCTGCAGATCTAACAATAGATTTTGCACGTGAATCCAGAGAAAATCCGGGGGACCGGCATGTTATGCAGCAGCTAGAAGCTGGAAAACGCGTGCTGACTGAGGTTAGGCGGGAGAAAAACAATCTCCAAGACGCCAATATAAGGCTGAACGTGGAACTAAAAGACGTTCGGGGCCTGATGAAGCCATGTACCTAGGGTAGGGGCACGGACCTGTCCAAGGAGCCCTACCCTAGGACATCCCTAGGAGAAGTCACCTTTCAATCGACTTGAAGGTATCCCACTCGACGGATTCAAGACACTCAACCAGAAAGCTATCACTTGACCACGAAGCCAACCACTCGACCGCTAGGAGACCTATAGTCACTCCGCAGGCAAACGGTCAGCTGTTAAGTAGTCTTTATGGTCATTATAGCACTTTATTAGGGGCGTTACCATTAAACGCCCGACCTTAAATGTACCTGAAAACCCTGCATTACTGAGGGCAGGAGGGAGCCGGCGAACTCTATATAAGCCACCCCCCTCCTCAGGATGAAGGGTTTGCACCCCTGTTATTCACACGCCAGTAATCCAGTCGACCGCCTCCGGGCACCGAGACGTAGGGCTGTTACTTCCTCCGCGAAGGGCCTGAAATCGTACATCTTGGTGTGTTTACAACTTCCCAATAGCTGAGATCTAGCCTCTCCATACATACCCCCCTACATCACTGTCATAGTTAGAACCACGACAGTCTAGCTCACATTCACCCGACCGACCCCGACGCTGCTCCGACTCACATCTCGACGACGCTCGACTCCAAATAGGAAGAAGCGCTCATCCAGTTCCTCCATGAGAACTGGGACGTCTTCGCATGGAAGCCTTCTGACATGCCTGGAGTTCCCAGGGGGCTGGCTGAGCACCGTCTACGAGTCGACCCGAAGTTCAAGCCTGTGAAAGAACATCTTCGACGGTCCGACGTCCAGAAGAGGAAAGCTATTGGCGAGGAGGTGGCTCGGCTCTTAGCAGCGGAGTTCATCCGAGAGATTTACCACTCCGAGTGGCTCGCCAATGTTGTCATGGTCCCTAAAAAGGACAAGTCACTTCGCATGTGCATTGACTTTAAACACATCAATCGGGCCTGCCCGAAAGATCATTTCCCTCTCCCCCGCATCGACCAGGTAGTGGACTCGACCGCGGGGTGTGAGCATTTGTCTTTTCTAGATGCTTATTCAGGGTACCATCAGATCCGTCTATATGGACCTGACGAGATCAAAACGGCTTTCATCACCCCATTTGGGTGCTTCTGTTATGTCACCATGCCCTTCGGCCTCAAGAATGCTGGAGCCACGTTCATGAGGATGATTCAGAAGTGTTTACTCACTCAGATCAGTCGAAACGTAGAAGCATACATGGATGATATTGTGGTTAAGTCACGGAAAGGTTCCGACCTACTGACTGACCTTGCCAAAACCTTTGCTGACCTCAGGGGATACGATATCAAGCTCAATCCATCAAAGTGCACATTCGGAGTTCCAGGTGCAAAGTTACTCGGTTTTCTCGTTTCCGAACGAGGAATCGACGCCAATCCCGAGAAAATTGGCACCATACTCCGGATGAAGCGCCCTGTGCGTGTACACGATGTCCTGAAACTTACAGGTTGCTTGGCCGCTCTAAGTCGATTCATTTCTCGTCTCGGTGAAAAGGCGTTGCCTCTTTACCGACTGATGAAGAAGTCTGATAAGTTCGAGTGGACTCTAGAAGCTGACGCAGCATTTGCAGAGCTCAAAGCTCTGCTCTCCACCCAGCCGGTGCTTGCTGCCCCAATCAGTAAAGAGCCTCTGCTGTTGTACATTGCGGCCACGGGACAAGTTGTCAATACAGTACTCACGGTCGAGCGGGAAGAGGAAGGAAAGGCCTTCAGAGTTCAGCGCCTAGTATATTATGTGTCTGAAGTTTTGACCCCTTCGAAGCAAAGATATCCCCATTACCAGAAGCTTGTATATGGGATCTACATGACCACGAAGAAGGTTGCACACTACTTCTTTGACCATTCCATTACAGTTGTCAGCGACGCTCCACTGTCAGAGATCTTGCACAACAGAGATGCAACTGGTCGAGTGGCTAAGTGGGCGATTGAACTCCTCCCCCTAGATATCAAGTTTGAAGCAAAGAAGGGTATCAAGTCCCAAGCAATTGCAGATTTCGTCGCCGAGTGGATTGAACAGCAACTCCCGACTCAAGTTCACTCGGAGCACTGGACCATGTTCTTCAATGGATCTAAGATGCTGAATGGTTCCGGTGCTGGGGTAGTATTGGTCTCCCCCCAAGGAGATAAGCTCAGATACATTCTCCAGATTCACTTCGATTCCTCCAACAATGAAGCAGAATATGAAGCACTCTTGTACGGGTTGCGCATGGGCATTTCACTCGGCGTCCGGCGCCTCATGGTCTACGGCGACTCAGATTTGGTGGTTAATCAGGTGATGAAGGAGTGGGACGTCAGAAGCCTAGCTATGACTGGCTATTGCAACGCAGTAAGAAAGTTAGAAAAGAAATTCGAGGGGTTAGAGCTTCATCACATCCCCCGACTGAAAAATCAAGCAGCAGATGATCTGGCAAAGATAGGCTCCAAGAGAGAAGCCATTCCCAGCAATGTGTTTTTGGAGCACATCCACTCGCCGTCAGTCCAGGAGGATCCCTTCGCAGAAGAAGCCCCGCAACCGAAAAGTGCCACATACCCGACTGAAGTCGAAATTCCTGCTGTGGTCAACCTAGTCATGGAGGTCTTGGCTATCACTCCTGACTGGACGGTACCATACATCGCGTATATCTTGAGGAAAGAACTCCCGGAGGATGAGGAAGAGGCTCGACAGATCGTCCGCCGATCCAAGGCCTTCACAGTCATAAAGGGGAAGTTGTATAGGGAAAGCGCGACTGGAATCGGTCAGAAATGCATAACACCAGAAGAGGGACAGATGATCCTTAATGATATCCACTCGGGGACCTGTGGTCACCATGCGTCCTCTCGGACCATTGTGGCTAAAGCATACCGAGCAGGATTTTACTGGCCAAGAGCAAATGAGATGGCAAAAGAGATAGTCGACAAGTTTGGAGGTTGCCAGTTCTACTCCAACATGTCACACAAGCCTGCATCAGCCCTGAAGACCATTCCACTCGTCTGGCCCTTTGCTGTCTGGGGACTGGACATGGTCGGTCCACTAAGAACAGGCAGGAGCGGATTCACGCATGTGCTTGTGGCAGTCGACAAGTTTACCAAATGGATTGAAGCTAAGCCTATCAAGAATCTTGATGCTTGCACTGCTATCAGTTTCTTCAGAGGGCTAACATTCAGATATGGAGTCCCGCATAGCATCATCACTCACAATGGGTCAAACTTCGATTCGGACAAGTTCAGAGCTTTTTGCGCCTCTCAAGGCACTCGAGTCGACTACGCATCGGTCGCCCATCCCCAGTCGAATGGACAAGCTGAAAGAGCAAATGGTTTGATTCTCAAAGGACTAAAGCCTCGACTGATGCGTGATCTCAAGCACACGGCAGGTGCTTGGGTCGACGAGCTTCCGTCAGTTCTGTGGGGACTGAGGACCACCCCGAACCGGTCGACTGGAAGAACTCCATTCTTTCTGGTTTATGGAGCCGAAGCAGTTCTGCCAAGTGATCTTCTTCACAACGCACCCCGAGTCGAACTTTATACCGAAGATGAAGCAGAACAAGCCCGGCAAGACGCAGTCGACCTCCTAGAAGAAGAAAGAGAGATGGCCATGATCAGATCGACCATTTATCAGCAAGACTTGCATCGATTCCATGCCAGGAATGTCAAGAGTCGAGCCTTCCAAGAAGGGGATTTGGTCCTCCGAGTGGATCAGCAGAAACCACACAAGCTTGCTCCTACTTGGGAAGGCCCCTTCATCGTCACCAGAGTCCTCCACAATGGAGCATATCACCTCTACAATGTTGATCACCGGACCGACGAGCCACGAGCTTGGAATGCAGAACTGCTCCGCCCCTTTTACACTTGAGTTCTCCCTTGGACGAGATGTAATAAGAAAAAATTTCTGCAGTTCATTTTTACCAAAGACAAGAGCGTCCCAATAATTGCTGTCACTTTTGTTTGCATACGAAATCCCCCAGTGGGTGACTTAGCCGCGAATCCGTTTCGCCCAAGTTTAAAAAATCCTACCGAGTGGAGAGCAATCCTCCCACTCGGGGGCTTAGCTGCAGTCCAGTACTCGCCTAAGTTCTCCCACTAAGAGACTTAGCTGCAGTCAGACACTCGCCTAAGTTTGAAAAAATCCTACCGAGTGGAGAGCAAACCTCCCACTCGGGGGCTTAGCTGCATTCCAGTACTCGCCTAAGTTCTCCCACTTAGAGACTTAGCTGCAGTCAGGCACTCACCTAAGTTTGAAAAAATCCTACCGAGTGGAGAGCAAACCTCCCACTCGGGGGCTTAGCTGCAGTCCAGTACTCGCCTAAGTTCTCCCACTTAGAGACTTAGCTGCAGTCAGGCACTCGCCTAAGTTTGAAAAAATCCTACCGAGTGGAGAGCAAACCTCCCACTCGGGGGCTTAGCTGCAGTCCAGTACTCGCCTAAGTTCTCCCACTTAGAGACTTAGCTGCAGTCAGGCACTCGCCTAAGTTTGAAAAAATCCTACTGAGTGGAGAGCAAACCTCCCACTCGGGGGCTTAGTTGCAGCCCAGTGCTCTCCTAAGTGTTTAAAAATCCTACCGAGTGGAGAGCAAACCTCCCACTCGGGGGCTTAGTTGCAGCCCAGCGCTCGCCTAAGTGTTTAAAAAATCCTACCGAGTGGAGAGCAAACCTCCCACTCGGGGGCTTAGCTGCAGTCCAGCACTCGCCTAAGTACTCTCACTTAGAGACTTAGCTGCAGTCCGGCACTCGCCTAAGTTTGAAAAAATCCTACCGAGTGGAGAGCGATCCTCCCACTCGGGGGCTTAGCTGCAGTCCAGCACTCGCCTAAGTTCTCTCACTTAGAGACTTAGCTACAGTCCGGCACTCGCCTAAGTTTGAAAAAATCCTACCGAGTGGAGAGCGATCCTCCCACTCGGGGGCTTAGCTGCAGTCCAGCACTCGCCTAAGTTCTCTCACTTAGAGACTTAGCTGCAGTCCGGCACTCGCCTAAGTTTGAAAAGTCCTACCGAGTGGAGAGCCAACCTCCCACTCGGGGGCTTAGCTGCAGCCCAGCGCTCGCCTAAGTACAGGACACAACCCAATCCGCAAGGACGACAAGGTGCAAATCGACTGCTACCTTCTCCTTCGGAGCTGCACCACAAATACAAAAGTTATTTCGAGTGAAGATCGAGTTCCACTCGACGGATCATCCATGAAGATATTCAACGATAAATCCAATTCAGATAAGACCTAAAGGTCCCAGACCTCAGGCCAAAGTAATCGAGCCCTCAGCTCGACGGTGTTTAACGGTTACAAAATCCACTCGGCATTCCGAGGCAAATTTAAAGTGGAGCTTAAAAGTTTTTCACTCCTCAGGTGGAGGACTAGAAGGGGCGACGAACTCGTCCAAGTCGATCCCGTCTGCAATACGGGTGGCAGCAGCGATGAAAGTCTCCATGAAATCTTGAAAGTTGTGCTTCTTGGTATTGGCAACTTGGATGGCGGCCAGCTTCTCTTCTCGCGCCTCCTTGCAATGGACGCGGACCAGAGACAGAGCCACATCAGCGCCACACCGAGCAAAAGACCTCTTCCACTCCTGCACTCGGTCAGGGATTCCGTTAAGTCGAGTCATCAGAGACTCGAGATCGTTTTGGGGCGTAGCCTCTGGCCAAAGTGTCGGGTCGATCCGTGACATGGCAACCTTCAGTCGAGCCAAGTAGTCCACGACGCCGTCAATGCGAGATTCCAGTCGGAGCAGATTCATGGCAGCTTCATCTTTCATGGGAGAGTTGATTGGATCCAAACCTGTTTCGATCCGCCCAGTCTCCTCTTCAAAGTTCTGGCAAAGCTCTGCATACACGATCCAAGGATAAGTCAATTTTCATAGACTAAGTCGACACAAAAAAAACCCAGTCGGAACTGAATGTGCACCTTCAAGCTTGATGTACAACTTCTTGGCGAGGCTCCTCAAGTAGCTCTCCAGGTCGTCCCTCCTGCGAGCGATGCCTTCCATCTTCTCGTTCAGGGTGAGGTTCTCCTTCTTCCAACGTGAACACTCTCTGTTGGCTTCATTCAGAGCGGTCTTCAGCTTGGTATTCTCTTCTTCTAAGTGGTCGACCGAAGCCAGCTTCTGTACCGCCAGAGCGGTCTTGTCATCAGCCTCCTTACGGGCAGCAGCGAAGTCCTGGTCCTTCTTCGCCAGAGCTTCGTTCAGTTTTTCTGCGAAGAAATGATGATTGAATCGGAAATAGCAGAAGGATACTCAAGCCTAAAAACTAACCAGTCGACAAAGTCGTCTTACCTGCGGCGCCGTCTCTGACTTTCTGCAGCTCTGTTCTGGCTAGCTCCAGATCAAGGTTCAGTTGAATCTTCTGCTTCTCCAACTCGATATAGCGAGCTACAAGTTCGCGGGATTTCTGTAAAAGAAAAATCAGTCGACAGACGTCCAAGATAAGTTGCTTCCGAGTAACTAAGAGACAATGACGACGTTTCTAAGACCACAGCCGAATCAAAAACATTCGACAGTAGTCTCAGGGACTACACCCAGTGGGTGCACTCAGCGTGCCCCACCGGTTTGACCAAAAAAAAGATCTTCGGGGAAAAACCGAGTGAAGAAATACAGCTACAGCAACACAATGTAAAGACTACAGTCGACTGCCAGCAGTCCACCGTAGTCTCGGGGACTACACCCAGTGGGTGCACTTAGCGTGCCCCCACTCGTCCAAGAATTGGCAGACACACCCAATGGGTGTAAAGATACAGATACAAAAGATCTTCGGAAAAGAGACTCTTCAAACAGCATATCATAACAAACCAAGTGTTGAGTCGACTGACCTGGACGTTGCTCTGAAGAGCCGAACTCGCGTCATAGGCTGCTTGGCTGGCCTCCCGAGCCATCTTCACTTGCTCCATCATGATCCCCGCCTGGCGTATAGCCTCCTTTGCTGCAGCCGCTTGGTCCTCAGGGACGGGGTACGCAGCAAAAAGCGAAGGTGGATCCGCAGTCGACGCCGAAGGCCGCACGCTCATCAGAGGAATGGCGAAAGTCACAGAAGCCCGAGTGGTGTCACCACCATCCCGAGCCATGGCCTTAGACGCCGGAGCAGGTTTGGGGGTCTTGTCAGCCGTCGACCTCTTGTTCCTCCTCATTCTCAGTGGTTCGTTGTCGTCGTCATCCGGGAGGTCGACAACATGAGGAGGGGCTACAAAGGAAACGTTCAATCGACCAGGGTTGCAATAAATGTTTAGTCGACTCAAAGCGGAACGTCAGTAATCGTACCAGGGTTGGAGGTAACAGCATCATCCATCTCTTGGTCGTTGTCCTTGGCGGAGATCTCAGAAGTTGCAGCACTGCAAGCCTCGAAAGTCAGTCGGTTGGCTCAATGGATCGACCAAGGATCCGTCCACGGTCGACAAAGGATAACAAGTTTTATTATTACCTAGAAATGGTGGGGACGGCCATCTTCATCTTGGGCAGAGCCTTGGGCGGCTTGGACGGCGCTGCGCGCGGGTGCTTGGGAGCCTTTCCAGTCGGCGTAGGAGAAGAGGTCCGAGGGTGTTTCGACGACTGCCCAGCAGGAGCAGTCGCACTACCCCGCTCCCGCGCTAGATCGTGCGTGAGCTTGGATCGCCCCTCCGGGCGGGGGGGGGGGGGGGGGTGGTGGTTCAACCTCCTCCTCCTCCTCTTCGCTGGAGTCGACATCGTCGCCTCCCTCTCCTTCACCGTCAGACTCCCACTCGCCTTGATCGTCCCCGCTCTCACCTCCGCTCGCCTCCCCTTCCTCAGTTGGCCCCTGTGCCCCATTGGGCGTCGAGTACATCTCAGTAGTCACCTGAAAAACAACAGACAAGACAAAGATCAATCGACCAACTCAAAGAAGACCAATGAAGAAAAACAAGACCTCAGTCAGGAGCATAGAGACATACCTGGTCCACGTCGTACGAGTTGTCGAGTGGAATTACCCTCCTGGCTCCTCGGGGGTTGTCCTTGTTTCCTGTGATGCTCGATAGCCACCCCTCCAGCATCTCATCGGTGACCTCCTCCGGGTGGATCCGAGTGGTGTCATCAAGACCCGAGTACAACCACATCGGGTGGTCACGAGCCTGGAGCGGTTGGATGCGCCTCCGGAGGAAGACCTCCAGCAAATCCATGCCCCACGCCCTCACGGACAAGCTCAACCACTCGACCGGCCAGCACTTTGACTTGAGCCCTTTCCTCCGGTGCCACTTTCAGAGAAGCAGGTTTTTCAGCTCGGTCGAGGGTGAAAGGAGGAAGACCAGTCGACTGTCCTGGGGTCGCCTGGTCCTGACAGTAGAACCAGGTCGCCTGCCAGCCACGGACCGACTCCGGGAAAGTAATGGATGGAAAGCAGCTCTTCCCCCTCGTCTGGATCGCCAAGCCCCCGCACAACTGGATCACCTGTGTCCTCTCGTCACTCGACTTGGCCTTCTTGACCGATCGAGAACGGCAGGTAAAGATGTGCTTGAAAAGTCCCCAATGGGGGCGGCAACCCAAGAAAGCCTCACACATGGAAATGAAAGCGGCAAGGTATACAATGGAGTTGGGAGTGAAGTGGTGGAGCTGCGCTCCGAAGAAGTTCAAGAAGCTCCGGAAAAAAGGATGGGGCGGCAGAGAAAACCCTCGGTCGATGTGGGTGGCTAGGAGCATGCACTCACCATCGCGGGGTTGAGGTTCGATCTCTCTCCTCGGAAGACGCGCAGCCTCGTGGGGAATGACTCCCCCCTCGACCATGTCGTCGAGATCCTCTTGCCGGATCACTGACGGCATCCAATCGCCCAGGATCCAGCCCTTGGGCAGAGCGGACCTTGAGGAGGATCCGCCCCGAGCAGATCTTTTCCCCTTCCCCTGCGCCGCCGCCTTCTTCACGCGCTCCAGAGCGGAGGTCTTGCCCTTCGTCATCGTCGCCGGCAAAGTCTCGCACAGGCCTGCTGCGCTGGGGCGAGAACGGAGGTGGCGGAAGGACTTGCGAAGGGAGAGAGGAAGAAGAAAGGAGGAGAAGAGAGCGCACTGCTTGGAAACCCCGAGCCGGCGATTTATAAGGGGCCGCTCCCGAGTGGCTGACTGGTAGGCCCAAACTATCCAGTCAAATCCCGCAGCGGACGCGTGCGCAGTACGTGGTGAAAAAGGCGACGCAGGGATCGAGGAGCTTCCGCTTTATCGCTTCCGATTACTGCGGCCGCTCCCATCCCGCGCGCTTCCCAAAATCCGAAATCCCACGACATCCGCGGGCTGCAGAACAACTTGTCAAAACGGAAGACCCCGCCCGCGCCGACGCTCGGTATGTCACAAATAAAGAAATTCACTCGACGAAAGGCCTAGAATGGATCAAGGCGACTGAAAAAGGTTGGCAACGTCATCCGTGACGATTGACCCAAAATGAGGCGCTCACGTAGCCCAAAGAACCAGTCGGAAAGATCTCCAACTCTTTCCCCACTCTAACCTCGATCCATTCGGGGGCTAATGATGAAGCCATGTACCTAGGGTAGGGGCACGGACCTGTCCAAGGAGCCCTACCCTAGGACATCCCTAGGAGAAGTCACCTTTCAATCGACTTGAAGGTATCCCACTCGACGGATTCAAGACACTCGACCAGAAAGCTATCACTCGACCACGAAGCCAACCACTCGACCGCCAGGAGACCTATAGTCACTCCGCAGGCAAACGGTCAGCTGTTAAGTAGTCTTTATGGTCATTATAGCACTTTATTAGGGGCGTTACCAGTAACGCCCGGCCTTAAATGTACCTAAAAACCCTGCATTATTGAGGGCAGGAGGGGGCCGGCGAACTCTATATAAGCCACCCCCCTCCTCAGGATGAAGGGTTCGCACCCCTGTTATTCACACGCCAGTAATCCAGTCGACCGCCTCCGGGCACCGAGACGTAGGGCTGTTACTTCCTCTGCGAAGGGCCTAAACTCGTACATCTTGGTGTGTTTACGACTTCCCAATAGATGAGATCTAGCCTCTCCATACATACCCCCTACATCACTGTCAGAGTTAGAACCACGACAGGGCTAGCTTGCAGACTCCGAGAAGGAGAATAAGAGGCTTCGATGCGGCATTTTTAGTAAGTGCTTGAACGAATCCTTCAAAGGTATTCGGCGAAGAAGTCGACTAACAGCGTTACGTCTGTAGGTATGCTGACGGGTCGTCCCGCAGAGGAAATGCCTGGACCCAGGTCTGTAGGTATGCTGTCACATCTGCACGAACAAGTTCGGCAGGTGATGCAGGGTGTTGCCCAGGCCTTCTGGCCGTCCGTCTCCCTGCCAGAGGCTGTCACGGAGCTTGCAGAGAAGCTCAAAGGAGCGCGGCGGCGATTCCGATTATGGAAGATATCGGCCTGCCGACAGGGTGCCAGAGAAGCCTGGGCCATGGTGAAGACGCGGTATACCAAAACAGACCCAAATGACATGGCCGAGGTCGGACCTGTGGGGCCCGACGGAAAAGAGATTCCTGTTAGCTTAGTTTATGGGCAAGTAGAATTAGCCGCAAAGTATTCCCAACAGGATTGTAAGCTAGACCGCCTGTTGGATGGTATAGAAGAAGAATTTAGTCAGTCTGCATGACTATGTAATTGAAGTGACATGTATAATGCCTTCTAGCCGGATTGTAGATCATTTGTCATTGCGGACCTTTTTGCTCTCCGGGCCCAATAGTCCGGAGTGTATCCGAATACCCGCTCAGTTATATAAGAACCGGGGTATGCGTGGAGACTAGGCATAGGGGTCATTAGTGCTTTATCAGACAAGTGCCCAACTAGTTATGTTATATTACATGGGTAGTAAGAAACATCTTCCAGGGAGAATAGTTCCGTTAAGGGTTCCTTTCCCTGGGCAAGCATGCCCTAAAGTGCATGTCCGGACTGCGATGGGAAATGCAGGAAAAACATCTAGGGGCAGATATGGAAAATAAGAGTCATCTTTTGTTCACCGACCGAATATTCCCTTAAGAACGCTAGCTTTCGGCTTCACCCAGTCTGAGGTACACATCCGGCTTACCCGGCGGTAACAATCATAGAGGTGCTCCCCTTATGTCCTAGCCGAATTAACGGGAACATAGGGCATAAATACAAGAGCCACGCAACCAGCTTGGCCAAAACTTAAGTCATATCGATGCATATAATGGTGAAAAAAGGTACATGCGAAAGTATAACATATGTGTTGGGAATGAAGCCCGGATAAATAATTTAAGCTTCTGTGAAAGAAGCCCCCAGGCATGAAGAGTGCGGCTAGCGCATCTGTAATGTGCAAACAAGGCACAAGGTGACCCTTGAAGGCCTAGGGAAATAAGAAAAGAAAGAAAGAAAGGAAAACAAGATAGATAATGTATTTGTGAAAAAATGGACAAGGGGAGGGGACTAACATAGAGTCCGGTGCTAGGCGTAGAATCTTCGGAGCCTGGCCGCGTTCCATGGGTTCGGCTCGAGTCGACTAGTCGATGCATCCCGCAGTCGGTACGTTCCACCGGTCAGAACTTGGTCGATAATGAAGGGACGTTCCCATTCTTGTTCTTTTTCTTATCCGGCAGGCGTAGAACTAGTTCGCCAATGTTATAAGTTTTGGCCCGTACTTCTCTGCTTTGGTATCTGCGAGCCTGTTGCTGGTAAAATGCGGAACGGGCTTTGGCTACATCACGCTCCTCCTCCAAGGTGTCCAGATTGTCCTGCCAATCGAGCTCGGCTTCTCTTTCTTCGTACATGCGCACTCTAGGTGAGTCATGAATTATGTCACAGGGCAAGACTGCCTCTGCGCCGTACACCATAAAGAAGGGTGTATATCCGGTACTACGATTCGGCGTGGTCCGCAGCCCCCAGAGTACGGAGTCGAGCTCCTCTACCCAGTGCGTGTTAGACTCTGTTAAGGAACACACTAATCTAGGTTTAATGCCGCTCATTATAAGACCGTTTGCTCGCTCGACTTGACCGTTGGTTTGTGGGTGATAGACTGAGGCATAACCGAGCTTGATGCCCATTTTGCTGCACCAGAGTTTTACCTCGTCGGCCGTGAAGTTTGTGCCATTATCAGTGATGATGCTGTGGGGGACGCCATAACGGTGTACAACCCCGGATATGAAATCTATCACCGGTCCGGATTCGGCTGTTTTAACTGGTTTGGCCTCTATCCATTCGGTGAATTTATCCACCATGACCAATAAGTATTTTTTCTTGTGGGTTCCCCCTTTAAGGGGTCCAACCATGTCAAGCCCCTAGACCGCAAAGGGCCATGTATTGGGGATTGTCTGGAGGGCGGTGGGTGGCATGTGGCTTTGATTTGCAAAGAGCTGGCAACCGGCACAACGTTGGACCAAGTCCTGTGCGTCTGCTCGGGCCGTTGGCCAATAGAATCCTGTACGGAAGGCCTTGCTTACAAGAGCCCGGGCTGCAGCGTGATCACCGCCGAGTCCGGCGTGAATTTCTGCCAAAAGATTCCGCCCATCCTCTTCGGAGATGCACCTTTGAAGGACTCCGGTAGTGCTTTCTTGTACAATTCTCCCTCATGGACCCTGTAGGCCTTGGATCGCCGCACTATGCAACGTGCCTCATTTTGGTCCTTCGGAAGTTCCTGTCTAGTTAGGTAGGACAGGAATGGTTCTGTCCACGGAGCAATAATGGCCATTATTTCATGGGCTGACGGTGTTATTTCGGTGGCGGAGCCTCCGATTGTGTCAGAGAGTTCGGTATCGGGTATTTGGGCCGGGTCCGGACTGCTGTTACCGGTGTCCCCTTCCCATACTACGGATGGCTTGAAAAGCCTTTCCAAAAATATGTTGGGGGGGGACCGCGTCGCGTTTTGTGCCGATGCGGGCGAAGATATCCGCCGCCTGATTGTTTTCCCGAGCCACATGGTGAAATTCGAGTCCCTCTAACCGTGCTGGCATTTTTAGGATGGCGTTTTGGTAGACCGCCATTTTCGGATCCTTCGCGTCAAAATCTCTGTTTATTTGGGATATTGCAAGGTTTGAATCCCCACGCACCTCCAGGCGTTGAATGCCCATGGAGACTGCCATCCGAAGACCATGCAACAAAGCTTCGTATTCAGCTGCATTGTTGGAGTTTGTATACAATATTTGCAGTATGTACCGAACGGTATCTCCGGTTGGGGACGTCAGGACGACGCCAGCCCCTAGACCGGCCAACATTTAGAACTGTCGAAGTGCATGATCCAATTGGAGTATGCGACGTACTCTTGAGGGAGTTCGGCCTCCATTCATTCAGCGATGAAGTCAGCCAGTACTTGCGATTTAATGACTCAGCGAGGTTTGTATGTTATGTCGAATGGGAGGAGCTCAATGTCCCATTTGGCAATCCGGCCCGTAGCGTCGCGGTTGTTGATAATATCATTAAGTGGCACTTCCGAGGCTACTGTAATCGAACACTCTAGAAAGTAGTGTCGCAGTTTCCATGATGCCATGAATACCACATATGTTATCTTTTGGTAATGTGGGTACTGTGATTTGCATGGAGTGATGACAGTGGATACATAGTATACCGGCTTTTGAAGAGGGAATTTGTGTCCGTCCGCTTCCCGTTCGACAACGAGCACCGCGCTTACAACTTGATGAGTTGCCGCAATGTACAACAGCATTGGTTCGCCGATGTTTGGCATGGCCAGGATTGGGTTGGTTGCTAGAATGGCCTTTATTTCTTCCAATCCAGCTGTGGCCGCGTCCGTCCACTCGAAGTGTTCGGTGCGCCAAAGGAGGCAATAAAGGGGTAAAGCCTTTTCTCCTAAGCGGGAGATAAAGCGGCTTAGAGCCGCCACGCATCCAGTTAACTTCTGGATTTGTTTGAGGTCTGTTGGGGTAGCCAACTATGACAAAGCTCGGATTTTGGCCGGATTAGCTTCAATACCTCTACTGGAGACGATGAATCCCAGGAGCTTTCCGGCTGGTACGCCGAAAACACATTTTTCCTTCTTTGGTACCATCACCAAGTTTGCTAGCCAATCCGGATGTTTTATTTCTCTGATGAATCCGGCCTCCAATAACTTGGCTAGTTCTTCTCCCATGGCCTGTCTCTTAGGTTCGGAGAAACGCCGAAGAGCTTGCTTGACCAGCTTGAATCCCTTTAGGATATTGAGGCTATGCTCGGCCAACCTGCGTGGGATTCCGGGCATGTCTGAGGGATGCCAGGCGAATATGTCCCAATTCTCGCGCAGGAACTCCCGTAGAGCGGCGTCCACAGCGGGGTTTAACTGTGCCTCGATGGAGGATATTTTGGTAGGGTCCGTTGGGTGGACCTGGAATTTGACTATTTCATCCGCTGGTTTAAAAGAGGTGGACTTGGATCTCTTGTCGAGTATCACATCGTCCCTGTCCACTGTGGAGCGTAGCGTGGTTAACTCCTCGGCCGAGAGGGCTTTGGATAATGCCTCGAGGGCCAATGCCGCTGTTTTGTTTTTGGCACGGAGTGCTATGTCCGGATCACTAGCGAGAGTGATGATTCTGTTGGGCCCGGGCATTTTAAGCTTCATGTACCCATAATGGGGTACGGCTTGGAAGATTGTGAACGCCTCCCGTCCTAAAAGAGCGTGATAGCCACTGCTGAACGGGGCCACTTGGAATGTAATTTCTTCGGACCTGTAATTGTCCGGCGTGCCGAATACCACATCTAGTGTGATTTTCCCAGCACAGCGTGCTTCCTGACTGGGGATAATTCCTCTAAAGGTTGTGCTACTTTGCTCGATGCGGTTCTAGTCTATTTCCATCTTTTGAAGGGTTTCCTCATAGATGAGGTTTAGTCCGCTGCCGCCGTCCATGAGTACTTTGGTGAGTCGAAAGCCGTCCACGATTGGACTGAGGACCAGAGCGGCTGGTGCTCGGGCTGTTCGGAATTTGGGTTCATCACTGACATTGAAGGTAATAGCCGTGTCACTCCATGGATTTGTTGCTGCTATGTGGCAGATTTCGGCCATGCTGCGGAGTGTTCGCTTGTGTCTATTATTTGACGCAAAGGTCTCGAACACTGTTAACACCGTATTGTTATCCACTGGATGGTGCTCTGTGGTATATGGGATAAGAAGATCCTCACCACTTTTGGCCACCTGCCAGAGTATCCAACATGCTCTAAGGCTGTGCGTTGGTATTATATCTGCCGTGCTATGAATTTTGCAGGGTCCGTTGAGCCATCCCTCCAGTACGGTTCCTTGCCCTGTAGAGGGTTTTTGCTTTTTGGTAGTTAACCCAGGTGTATTGTGATAATGCACCCTTTTATTTCGGACTGGGTTTGTGTTCAGGGCCGGATTATCCCAAAAGTTTCATTCGGTTTTCCAGGCACTTTCCATCGCACAATACTTTCGTACTATGGACGCCAAGCCAGCAAAGCATGTTATCTCACGGTGATTGATGGTGTCAAGGATTCCATTGTCCGTGCAATTATTGCAGAAAAATAAGATTGCGTCTTCCTCGCGACAGTCCTTAACCTTGTTCATCGCAAGGAGGAATCTGGCCCAGTAATGATGTACTGTTTCCTGGGGCTCTTGCCTTATATGGGAAAGGTCGCTTGTGTTTGGGTGGGTGGGTGGAATTGAATCCAAACCCCTACCCGATCTGGGATCCAGGGGGCGAGGAGTTTCCAATTTTGGAAGTACCGGTTCCGGGATGTTACCCGCTAATCCTGGTCCATTGTCTGACTCTAAGTTCAGGGATTGGATGATGTCCTGCCGCGAACGGGCGTCTGACTCGGGGAGCTCAGAAATCCGGACATAGTTGGTCCTCAGGATAGAGGAAAGGTCGCCGCATTGTTCCTCCACCACTGCAATATGGTGGGTGACCGGTGGAGAGTTAATCTCCCTTTGATCGGGTTTAAGCCCAATCCGATCATAGTCCGTAGCTACTCCCAAGGTGGCGATGCGATCCAAGAGCTCGTTTAAGGAGGAGAGCTCCATTGGATCCATCTGTTCGGCGAGTGCCGATTTGACGTGGAGGCTGTTTTCGATGACCCGAGAATTCATCGTCGGCGCGGCGGCCGTACAGGCAGTCATGATGAACCCGCCTAGCCAGAGAGTTTGGCCGACAGCCAAAGCTCCCCAAAAAGTAGTACCGTCTTTAAAGACGAGACGAGACATCCTTCCTTTTGGCAACGGCACAGAGGAACTCTCAATGAAAGCACCAATGTCGGTGGAAAAACCGGTGGATCTCGGGTAGGGGGTCCCGAACTGTGTGTCTAAGGCGGATGGTAACAGGAGGCAGGGGACACAATGTTTTACCCAGGTTCGGGCCCTCTTGATGGAGGTAAAACCCTACGTCCTGCTTGATTAGTATTGATGATATGGGTAGTACAAGAGTAGATCTACCATGAGATTAGAGAGGCTAAACCCTAGAAGCTAGCCTATGGTATGATTGTATGTTGTCCTACGGACTAAACCCTCTGGTTTATATAGACACCGGAGGGGCTAGGTTTACACAAGGTCGGTTACAAAGGAGGAGATACACATATCCGTATTGCCTAGCTTGCCTTCCACGCCAAGTAGAGTCCCATCCGGACACGAGACGAAGTCTTCAATCTTGTATCTTCATAGTCTAACAGTCCGGCCAATGGATATAGTCCGGCTGTCCGGAAACCACCTAATCTAGGACTCCCTCACTCGCAAAGAGAGCACGTACCTACTGTGATAGATGAACCAGCACCTGAGGAAACTATCAAGTTCAAGGCTACTGAGGATGTCATTCCTACTGGAGAATCTGCTGAAGAATTCATTCCAGAAGATGAAGAACGTTGAGCTAATGCACCTGAAGAAAATACTGAAGAAAATGGTGCTGAAGAGAATGATTATCAAATTCTTCAACGACAACCAGCTCATCCTCGAATTGCAAAAGAAGTGCAAGTTGAAAAGATCATCAATGACATCAAAGCGCCAGGTCCTCTCACACGCTCAAAAGCTTCACATTTATCTAACTTTTGTGGGCACTATGCTTTTGTCTCTATTACAGAGCCCACTAAGGTAGATGAAGCATTTCTGGAGCTTGAGTGGATTCAGGCCATGCAAAAAGAATTAAATCAGTTCGAGCTCAACAATGTCTGGGAACTGGTCAAACGTCCAGGTCCTCGCAAGCACAATATCATTGGCACAAAGTGGATCTACCGCAACAAGCAAGATGAAAATGGCCTTGTGGTGAGGAATAAGGCACGGCTCGTAGCTCAAGGCTACACACAGGTTGAAGGAATTGATTTCGATGAAACTTTTGCACCTGTTGCTAGACTTGAGGCTATTCGCATATTACTTGCTTATGCTAATCATCATGATATCACTTTATATCAAATGGATGTGAAAAGTGCATTCCTCAATGGTAAGCTTGAGGAAGAAGTATATGTTGCTCAACCCCCAGGTTTTGAAGATCCAAACAATCCTGACAAAGTCTTTAGACTCAACAAGGCCCTCTATGGCCTCAAGCAGGCCCCACGGGCGTGGTATGATACCTTGAAGGAATTCTTCATGAAGAAAGGCTTCAAACCCGGTTCACTCGACCCTACTCTTTTCACTAAATCTTATGATGGTGAATTGTTTGTGTGCCAAATATATGTTGATGATATTATCTTTGGCTGTACTGACCAACGTTATAGTGATGAATTTGCCTATATGATGAGTGAAGAATATCAAATGTGTATGATGGGAGAGTTGAAATTCTTCTTAGGTCTTCAAATTCGTCAACAACGCAATGGCATATTCATATCCCAGGAGAAATACCTCAAGGATGTACTGAGGAAATTCGGCATGCAAGATTGCAAAGGCGTCAAAATTCCTATGCCCACAAATGGCCATTTGTGCACTGATGAAAATGGTATTGACTTCGATCATAAGGTATACCGCTCCATGATTGGCTCTTTATTGTACCTATGTGCATCTAGGCCAGACATAATGCTTAGTGTTTGCATGTGTGCCCGATTTCAAGCTACACCGAAGGAAACACACTATAAGGCTGTGAAGCATATTCTTCGATATTTAGCTCACACACCAACACTTGGATTATGGTACCCCAAGGGCTCAGCTTTTGATCTCATTGGATATTCTGACCCTGACTATGCTGGTGATCGTGTGGACCGCAAGTCAACATCTGGTACATGTCATTTCCTCGGACGATCTTTGGTCTGTTGGTCCTCGAAGAAACAGAACTGTGTATCACTATCTACTGCTGAAGCTGAGTACATTGCCGCTGGTTCTTGCTGTGCTCAATTGCTATGGATGAAGCAAACTCTCAAGGACTACGGCGTCAACATGAAGAATGTGCCTCTCTTCTGTGACAATGAGAGTGCCATCAAGATTGCTCACAACCCAGTTCAGCACTCGAAGACTAAGCACATTCAGATTCGTCATCATTTTCTTCGTGATCATGTGTTGAAGGGCGATATTTCCATTGAGCATGTGAAGACTGAAGAACAGCTAGCCGATATCTTCATAGAGCCCTTGGATGAGAAGAGATTTAGCAAGTTGCGGTGTGAGCTAAATATCCTAGAATCTTCGAATGTTCTTTGAAAAGGACACTCATCCTAACACTTATGCAAAATTGATGGCTTAGATGTGCAACACATGAAGAAACGTTTCTCTTCAATCAATGAAGAATAACACTCTTAGTGTGAAGAAATTAACGAAGAATTTGATTCTCAGAACCCTACTATAATTGTATGCGGTGTCTGAAATCATCATTCTTATACGGTGGGTCACGCCACCACCAAAAGTTGAAATTCCTCAATTATTCATATTCTTCTACTTTGCATTGTCTTCACAGTTTCCGCGTCTTTCTTCATTGGCTATATATATATATATATGAGTTTATGTCCTCTACAGCATTCATTTATTGCTAATTCTTCAAGTTGGTTTTTCTGCTAAGTGAATGTGATCGGACCCTTCCCCCTCTATGCTATACTCAACCCAAACTATTCAAAAATTCTTCATGTGTGTTCAATTTGAACTCTTTCAAAATCTTCATCGTGTCCTTGTTAGCTGAAGAAATTGCGAACGGGACTTTAAAACCTATCTTATCTAAATTTTCGGCTTTGCCGCTCAAACCGTTCCGCATCCCACGATACACTTATCCATTCACCCACGATCGCACACGATCTCCACTTCTCAGTACGTGGGTGACACATGTCGAGCGAATGAGAAGGGTCAGGGGCACGTTCGTCCAATTTCTTCGGGCGCATAGTTTTTCACCGTGGCTATAAATACCCCTCCTTCCCTTCCTCACTTCTTTTACTCCGCTCGACCTCTCTCCAGCTCGATCTTCTCAAACCCTAGCGGCGCCGCTACTTCATCATCACCGGTGAGGAAGAGCTTCACTGCCTCGACCTCGTCGCCATCGTACTCGCGCCGACCGCGGAAATATTCACTCCGCCGCCGCCGTAGCCGTCTTCCTCCGCCGAGTTAGGGCGTGGAAGATCTACATAGACGAACTTCACCTCTCCACTTCACTGTTCGTCGTGTTCTTCATCTAGGGTAATTAAAAGTTACTTTTACTGCCCTTGTTGATTCGGATGATTATCTACAAAATCTTCAAAGGTGTTTTTCTTCATATCTTCACACACTAAACACCTCACAAGTCATCTGTCCTTGATTCGTTTCTCTAAGCATCATTTTTCTTCGAGATTCCTCAATTGTGTGGATCTTCGATCTATACAACTCTGGAAGCTAAGACAAAGAACGCTTAGTGAAATTCTTCAAGACTCATCTAGTCAAATTCCTCAAACTTGTTCTTTTTGAAAAACCTTCTGAGAACGCATATGACCTCTCCAAATTCCTCGCAACTATACTCTGTTCACAGGTACTCATGTCAGCTACTGAATCACTAGGTTCTCATCAACTTAACTCATTTGCAGCGTTCCTCGAAGAAAAGTTACATACTTCTTCAGAGAATTCAATTGTCCAAATTCCTCAACTGAAGAAAATGGCTGACGGTAAGAAGCCACAAAAGGAGGAAAGAGGCCTGAGGTCCATACATCGTTTGAGATCCCTGATGAAATATATGCTGGGTACTGCACACCTACTGAGGAAACCAAGAATGAGCGCAATGTGCGCATTCAGAAGATAGAGAGGAGATGGGCAAGAGAGTGGAGGGAGTACAAATATGTCACTCCCAAGTACATGAAGAAATTCGCACTCAATCCTCCATGCCCAAGACCTTCATTGGCACCTGGCCAAATAGCTGATCCCACCAGCCTCAAGCACGGTGAGGACTATCCTCATGAATGGGCCAAGCGCCAAGCCAAGTTGGCTAAGCAAGCCAGAGAAGCAGTGAGGAAATTCAATGAAGACTCTGCTGCTGCTGGTGCTGCCTCTGCTGAGGCCTCTGCTGTCAAGACAAAGAAGGCTATGTCAAAGAAGCTTGCGCGCAAGCCAAGTGCTTCACCAACAATGCCCTCACGGCCAGAATCCTCAAAGCCCTCACGGCAAATTCCTCATGCTGCTCCTGCTCCTTCAAAACCCTCAGCTCCTGCAAAGTCCTCAGCTGTTCCGACAAAGTCCCCTGCACCTGTGCATCTTGCCTCGTGCCAAAGGACTGCAGGCATCTCCATTGCCTCAGGTGTCTCAGCTAGTTCCTCAGCTGCACCAAATTCCTCAATGGGACCCTCTCTCCTGAAGACAAAGGCCACTGCTGGACGAGGTCCTCGCCCAAGTCCTCAGAAGAAGCAAGTCGCTTTCCAAGTATCGTCTGAAGAAGATGAAGCTCATGATGATGAACTTGCAGAAACATCAGAGATAGGCAAGTCAGGGCCGCTAGAGCCAAGGGAACAAATGTGCCACTTCTTTTGGATCCCAAGTTGATTCTCGAATACATTGATGTTTGGCACAAGGACCCCAACACTCCCATGCCTGACTTCAACCTAACTCCTGGCCAAAGTCACATGCTGACTCACTTCATACAAGAAGAGAAATGGAAATTTGAACAGGGGAGGAGGGTGAAGAAAGCGCAGTACAAGAAAGAGCGCTTTCTGAAGCAAAACGTTCTGAAACTTTCACCTGAAGAACTTGTTGCTCTCCAATCAGAAATCAAGAAACTGAGTAATGAATTTGATCGCTATGCTGACTGGCTGGGAGCCAAAGTCAAATTTGTAAAGATAACAGAACAGTTCACCTCCAATGTTGCAGCCCCAACGCAAAAGGAAATTCCTCGGGCTGAAGCATCTGCTCAGCCTACTGAAGAAAATGCCAGCACCGCTGATGACAATCAGGCTGCTGAAGAAAATGTGAGTTCCAGGGCTGATGGCTGCATTCTAGCCGCTGAAGAAATTGCCAGGGCATCCACTAGTGGCGCGCCTGAAGAAACTGAAGAAATTAGGGCAACTGCATCAGTTGTGCCTGAAGAAAATCAACCAGATTCCTCTGCTCCTCCTGCGCCAACACCAACTCCGATCATTCCATCTGCATCAGATGTGAAGAAGACCAAGACTGCAGAGCGTGCTGCAGTGAAGAAAAGGAAAGCATCAGCTACTTCAGATTATTTAGCTCCGAAGAAGATGAAGCCTTTGACAAGTTCATTTGCTAATCCCATTGATGATGTTCCGATCTCAACCATGCCATCAAAGGACCTTGTACCTTTTGGTGAAGAATATGAGATCCCTAGCAGATCTGATGAAGAAAATCATTCTGCTGCTTCGTCAGAGCAGATTGATGAAGAAGTTGATGTGGATACGATCCCTTCAACACCTGTTATCTCCTTGCCTATGCCTCAGTTCACAGCTGAAGAGGCTGGCGTTGAAGAAATGGAAGATGAAGATGTGGACGTTGGCTGCTCCACACCCGTAATAAGTGATGAATTCTGGGAAAGTCAGCATCCAAACTCTCCAATGTTCACAACGTTGTAGCAAATACCTCAGTCACCTGCACAAATTGTTCAAATGGGCTCTGAAGAAACTCACCCCACTTCATTTGTACATGAGGAAATTCCAGCCACTAGTGCTGAAGAAACTGCTGCTGCTGAACATCTGAAGACGCAGACTGTCACTGAAGAGGAACCAGAAATTCCTCAGCCTGAAGAACCCGAGATTGCGATTCCTGAGGTTGTGATGCAACTCACCGACACTCCTCTGCCCAAGACAAAGGATCCATTCTCACGCAAGCATTCAAGGCTGATGATTTCTTCGGCGAGCATGTATTATTCGAAGACTACAACCCTTATAACTCTGCTCGCATTAGGAAGAGGCGTTTCTGGACTACTAGTCAAGCCAATTTCTATTCCTCAGTGTTGTTCAGCTAAGAGAAAATCTTCTACCATGAGCACATTCCTCACGTGGATATGGAATCTCTGCCGTGCTTCGCACTAGTCCTCAGTGTTCTTCACGATGCTGGACTATTAAACTTTTGCTCTGACATCTGTGATTGGAATGAAGAACTGATTCTTCAATTCTATGCAACGCTGCACATCACAGGAGATTCTGAAGATGTGAATTCATGGGTGCTGGACTAGATGTCTGAAAACACTCACTACACTGCACCAGCCTCTGAATTGCTTCATGCCTTACCACTCAGTCCTCCCCTTGAAGAAGCTCATTGCATCTATAGTGAACCTGAGCTTACAAATCACTACATGCAGGTGCTGATGAAACCTTTGAAGCCAGGTCAAGCACCAAGAACCAAATTCCTCATGAAGGAAATTCTTTATGTGCCCAGAACTGTCTATCGTATTCTTACGAGGACAATTAGTCCTATCAAAGGCCATGACTCATCTGATGAGGAAATTGTTGGCATCATGAAGAATCTGGTATTCAACATCGTTCATGGCATTCCTGTCAATTATCATGATTTCTTCATGAGGACTATGGCAAATGTTGCACTGTCTCCGTTTGAGCTGAAGCCTTATGCACCTTGGATTATGAGATTCCTCAGGACAAGGTCTTCACTCAACTACAAAGCTGATTTTCAGAATCACCTCAGCTACTTGCCCCCGATTGAAGTCCTCAAGCAGACCTATTCCTCAATTGATGGAAAGGGCAAGGCACCAGCTGTTATAGATGAAGGCATTCGTCCATTGGATGGTTAGTTTCGCAAAGCTGCCTCTTATTCCACCAATGATGACTCTGCCACACATGACTCTGCCAATGCACCCAAGTCTACTCCTCAAGCCACTGCTCTAGCGTCAGTTTGGTTCATTTCTTCACAACATGACTGCTACACACAATGGAGTGAAGAAAAACTATTACTACCTCCATGAAGTCTTCGGTCGCACCTGGGCCATTCTGTCACATCTGTATGGTGAAGACGATCTGAAGAAAATGGGTCTCAAGGAAGAGTTTGACTGGTCTGCACCTCCATCGAAGAAATTCAAGAAGGTCATGGTTCCTTCCATGGTGGCCAGCTCATATTCCTCATCGCACGACACTGATGAAAATGAAGACTTGGACGACACTGCGGCAGGCCCTACTACAACAAACGACCCCAACAATGCTGGCGCTCCTTCATCAACTTGATATTCTTCAGGCGCGTTAGTCCTCATATTCGATCATTTTGGTCATTTGATGACAAAGGGGGAGAATTTTGAGTTAGTCTTCAAGCGGGTCTTTCTATATGGGCGTTTGTTTTCAAGTTACAACTCTTGTTCTTCTGAGACTTTACTGGATCGAGTTGTAAACTTAAACCCGATGGTGCTCTTATACTCTTGAGTCATTTTTCTGCATGCTTATTCCTCGCTAATATTATTGCACACATGCTGAATTACATCAGTCACCATATTTCATCATGCATTTCAAATTCTTCATTGTTATATGTAAAATGCGTGTATGAATTACAAGATATAGGGGTAGATATCCATGATTCAACTCTTCAAGTGTGCATTGCTTTAAAAGCAAATTCCTCACTATGCACACCTTCAGGGGGAGTTCCTCTATATCTTGCAATCAAATTCCTCAATATCAGTATTTACACTTCATATGTTTATCCCCGTTGAAAACTTAACCTATATTGTCATCAATCACCAAAAAGGGGGAGATTGTAAGTGCATCTAGTGCCCCTTAGTGATTTTGGTGTATTGAAGACTTATAGGTTAAGGGACTAATGCGTTTGTGAGTGAACACAGGTCTATAAGTCTATGAGGAGTTTGATATTTACATAGAAAGTCGACCCCTAAAAATGAAGTTCTTCGACTGAAGACTCTGGATTTCTGAAGACTTTCTAAAGACTTTGAAAGTGAAGAAATTGGTGTGACCTTGAAGACTTGGTATTCATTCGAGGAACATGAAGCGTGAAGACTTTTGTTTTCGTAGTTTCATTTTCTCTCTCTTGAGTCATAGGAAACACCGTACTGTTAAAGGGGGTCGAGGAAATACTAAGGAAAAATTTCCATGTGATGCTCAACTCAAAATCCTACACCTACCAATCCCTTCGAGTGAAGCCATTGGAAATCTCATACAGTCGAGTCATATTCTTCAGTGACAGAGACGAAGTTCTTCTGGTCTCTGACGAATTTGTTCTGACTGAGGAGTTAGGAATTCGCCAGTGCGGATTTCCTACACAGTGAGGAACATGATAGCCCTGAGGATTTTGCTACTCAAAATTCCGACCGTTGCTGTGCAATGCGCCAGCTGTCCCAAAATATCTATCCATCTAACGGTCATATCATTGAAGGGCATTTATGTCTTATCATGTCGGGCTGCTCCCTAGGCTATAAATAGCCGCCCCCTATACTACCTCTTGAGCTTGCATTGGATTTCCCCGAAGAGGAAGGGGTGATGCAGCATCGTAGCGTATGTATTTCCCTCAGTTTTTGAGAACCAAGGTATCAATCCAGTAGGAGGCCACGCTCAAGTCCCTCGTACATGCACAAAACGATAGCTACTCGCAACCAACGCGATTAGGGGTTGTCAATCCCTTCAAGGCCACTTACGAGAGTGAGATCTGATAGATATAATATTTTTGGTATTTTTGGTATAGAGATGCAAAGTAAAAAAAGTAGAGGCAAAGTAAAAAGCAAAGCAAGATTAAAGTTATGGAGATTAATATGATGAGAATAGACCCGGGGGCCATAGGTTTCACTAGTGGCTTCTCTCAAGAGCATAAGTATTCTACGGTGAGTGAACAAATTACTGTTGAGCAATTGACAGAATTGAGCATAGTTATGAGAATATCTAGGCATGATCATGCATATAGGCATCACGTCCGTGACAAGTAGACCGAAATGATTCTGCATCTACTACTATTACTCCACTAATCGACCGCTATCCAGCATGCATCTACAGTATTAATGTCAGGACCCCGATTCCAAGTCACATCGATCTAGCCGGTAACACCTCATATCACATTGCGGCCTCACGCACGGTATCCCACGGGTGTCGCCTTACAATGGCCCGGAACCGTTTGCGCCTTTTGGCTCATGTATATGATAGTGTCGCTAGCATCCATATGACAAAGAACCCGGGCCGACATGGCTAGTTGTGAACCCAAAGCGGCACAGACCTATGGAGACATGCATACATGAATCACATCGAACATGTCAGTCATCAGCGAGTGAATCCGGGCTGTAGCACTGGGCTATTAGGACTCCGGGGAACCCGGGCTGTAGCAGGCTAGGCAGGACTCCGGATGTCACCGCGTGACATTTCCCCGAAGGGACAGACATAGGAATGAAGTGAAACACATGTCGGCCAGTCAAGTGTCCAGAGCAGTAGTGCTGGGCTACCAGGACTCCAGTGAACCGGGCTGTAGCGGACTACTGTCGCTCAGGAAGCACTAGACTACATTTCCCATATGAGAGGCTACCAAGGATAAACAACCAGATTGTCGGATCCCGCTCATACCGAGCATTTCAATCATACACACAATATGCCCGATATGAGTGCATACAACATGGCATCACAACAAAACTCTACAACTCATGTACTTTATTTAAAGGCTCCAGAGAGCCATACATAACATGTTCATATAGGTAGGGGTCACATGACCCAACACTCAAGTCATACAAGCATACAAGCACATGCGGAAGCAAATAGTCTGAGTACAGACACTAGAAAGAAAGAAGGCTTCTCGAAGCCTGTCTATCTACATAGGGACCTCCATGGCCAGGATCACCACCTGGGTGGCTAGTCACTCGTCGACATCAAGGTCTATGTAGAACCCATCGGAGGCCGGCCCCACCTGTCATAGACTCAGGGGGAAGTCAACCTGGGCCCACACGGGGTCAAACAGGGTCAACTCGCCGGCGTTTAGCCGCCGGCGAGGCCAGACGCGGCGGAGCAGCGCGGGATTTGCACTCCAGCGACCAAAAGGACGACGAAGACCATCTACGTGATGCGTGGACGGAGCCACGTCGAGTGGTGGCAGCGGGTGGAGCTGGGGTGGCCGGAAACAACGCCGGCGACGAGTTTGGCGGCGGCCGGAGCTCGGGTAAGGTTGAGCTAGTCGCTAGGGGGCACGGAGAGGCGCGTGGTTTGGTGCGTTGAGCTCCTGGGGGTGCGGTAGGACTAGTGGACAGGGTGGCGCGGCCATTGGGTGGCCGGAGCCTCGTCGGCGATGAGCTACGCAGCGGTGCGTGCGGGTGATCTACGTGCAGTCGCTACGGGGCTTGAGAGAGGAAACGGAGAGGGTGGGGAGGTGGCTGAGCTCACGGGGGTCACGTCGAGGCAGTCGGCGAGGTCGGGGACGAGCTGATGCGGCAGGGACGGCGAAGGGGATCTCCGGTGGCCGGAGTTGAGGACGAGCTCGGTGTAGCGTCTCTGAGGCGAGCGAGCGCTCGGGGCTCAACCTACTCGTTGTAATAGACGACGGCGGAGCTCGTGGACACGATGGCGCGGCGCGAGGACGACGGAGGGCGCGGCTACAACAACGGTGCGGCGACAGGGGCGTCGTCCATGGTGGGGAACGGCGAGGGAGAGAAACAAGGGGGAATGGCGTGTCCAGGGGCTTCGGTGTGCGACGTGGAGGCGTCCAGGCGTCCAGGGGCGCGGGCGGCAAGCAAGTGGCACCGTGGCGAGCTCGGGCACGCCGGCGTCACCTCCTTGCCTGCCTGGCGGGGAAGAAGCAGCTGGCTGGCGCGGGCCAGCACAGTGCTGGGCCGCCAGGTGGGCTGGCTGGTGGGTTAGGTGGGCTGCGCCAGGTAAGTTCCTCTCTCTCTCTCTCTCTTTCTGTTTTTTATTTATTCTATTATTTCTGTATCTTCACGGCTTTATTAAAAATGCCAGGGCATTTCCATAAGTCATAAAATTAATCATGGCTACTGCTTAGAATATAACCAGCAGCAAATATTTTAGTTTATGATTATTTGAGCATTTATAATATTTTATAGCATTTAAATGCCCAAATGCAAATACTATAAGGATTAATCCAATGACCTTAAGATGTCCTAGAAAAATGTGCACCATTTTTGTCAGGGGTTTTAACCCAAAACAAAAAGGGTGGGCTTTTTAGAAGGGCATTTCAGGTTCATTGAAAAAGTTTTTAGTAAACCCTAGTTGTTTCAGGGGGGTGCTGGGGGTTCTGTCATCCCCATTTTAGTTTTCTGGGAATTTAAGCATGATGCACAGATTCAACCAATCCTAATGCATGACTAACACAGGGATGTAACAACTCACCCCCACTCAAAAGAATCTCGTCCCGAGATTTAGGATCCTCCAGGAAGAAGGTGGGGGTACTCGAGTCGAAGACGATCCTCCCTTTCCCAAGTGGCTTCTTTCTCGGAATGGTGTGACCATTGAACCTTGAGAAACTTGATATATGGCGTCGAGTGGTACGCTCGGCTTGATCAAGGATACGAACGGGATATCCCTGATATGAGAGGTTATCTTGTAGATCAAGCGTTTCGTGGTCCACTCCACGGATAGGATCCGCGAAGCAACGCCTGAGTTGAGAAACGTGGAAGACATCGTGAACTCTGGAAAGATGTGAAGGTAGTTCCAATTGGTAGGCAACTTCTCCTCGTTTGGCAAGAATGCGAAAGCGTCCAATGTAACGAGGAGCCAATTTGCCTTTGATACCGAAACGATGGGTTCCCTTCAACGGAGTAACCCGAAGGTAAGCCTTCTCGCCGACTTCATAAGTCATAAGCTTATGTTTACAACCATATTGGCTCTTTTGACGAGATTGGGCTGTTTTCAATTTCTCATGAATAACGCGAACCTGCTCTTCTGCTTCCTGAATCATATCCGGGCCAAAGAGTTGCCTTTCCCCGGTTTCTGACTAGTTAAGAGGCATTCGACATTTTCGTCCATAGAGAACTTCGAAAGGAGCTTTGCCCAAGCTAGCTTGATAACTATTGTTATAAGCAAACTCCGCGAATGGAAGGCATTTCTCCCAACTCATTCCGAAAGAGATGACAGAAGCTCGGAGCATATCTTCCAGAATTTGATTGACTCGCTCTACTTAACCACTTGATTGAGGATGGAAGGCGGTGCTAAAAGAGAGACGAGCTCCCATAGCATTTTGGAAACTCTCCCAAAATCGAGAGGTGAAGAGACTCCCACGGTCTGAGTTAATTTCCAATGGAACACCATGAAGAGACACTATTCAGGAGATGTATAAGTCAGCTAGCTGGCTAGCGGTGATACTCTCACGAACAGGTAGGAAATGGGCTGCTTTGGAAAGACGGTCGTTCACGACGAAGATGGCATTATTCCCTCTCTTGGTCCTGGGAAACCCAGTGATGAAATCCATACTGATTTTATCCCATTTCCACTCAAGAATAGCCAAAGGTTGAAGGGTGCCAGCAGGCCGTTGATGCTCTGCTTTAACACGACGGCAGACGTCGCAGCTAGCAATGTATTGAGCAATTTCTCTCTTCATCCTAGTCCACCAAAACCTCTGGTGTAGGTCTTGATACATCTTGGTACTACCGGGATGAATGGTGAGAGGGGACATGAGCTTCCTTGAGAATCAACTGGCGTAGATGTTGTTTCTTGGGAACCACCAAGCGGTTCTCGAAGAAGACAACACCTCGCTCATCCATGGAAAAACATTTAGCAACTCCGCTAGCAATGTTTTCCTTAATCCGGAATATGCCCTTATCACGCTTCTGGCCAACTATGATTTGATCAATAAGGGTAGGTTTCGCCACCAGGGTGGATAGAAATCCTCGAGGAACAATGTGAAGATTAAGCTTATGAAATTCCTCATGGAGAAGTGGTTGACTTTGTTGTAACATCAGGTTGTTACAATAGGACTTACGACTTAGTGCATCAGCCATGACATTGGCTTTGCCCGGGGTGTAAGTTATTCCTAAGTCGTAATCCGAGATCAACTCGACCCAACGTATTTGCCTGAGATTCAAATCCGGTTGGGTGAAGATATATTTCAAACTTTGGTGATCCGTGAAGATCTCGCAACGATTACCGAGGAGGTAATGTCGCCAAGTTTTGAGTGCATGGACTACAGCTGCAAGCTCTAGATCATGTGTGGGATAGTTTTCCTCATGTGGGTGTAATTGCCGTGAAGCATAGGCAATAACCTGACGATCTTGCATGAGTATGCAACCTAGTCCTTGTCACGAGGCATCGCAATAGATAATAAAGTCCTTGGAGAAATCTGGCGGTACCAGTATGGGAGTAGATGTCAGGCGTCTTTTCAGTTCCTGAAAGCTGAACTCGCACTGTGGGGTCCACTCGAACTTCTTATCTTTCTTGAGGAGTTCGGTTAGAGGTTTAGCAACCTTGGAGAAATTGTCGACGAAGCGGCGACAGTAGCTCGCTAAGCCAAGGAAGCTCCAAACTTGCTTGACCGTCTCAGGTGGAGTCCAATCAAGGACATCTTGAACTCGCTCGGGATTGACAGCAATACCCTTCAGAGATTACATGGCCTAGATAGGTCACTTCTGGCAACCAAAATTCACACTTGGAGAATTTGGCATAAAGGCGATGCTCTCGAAGTTTCGTCAATACCAGCCTTAGATGTTCGGCATGTTCCTCTTCATTCTTGGAGTAGATGAGTATGTCATCGAGGTATACTACGACGAATTTATCCAAATACTCCATGAAGACCGAGTTCATTAACCGAGAGAAGGTGGATGGGGCATTGGTTAGACCGAAGTACATAACGGTGTACTCGTATTGGCCATAACGAGTAACAAAGGCCGTTTTGGGAATGTCCCCGTTTCTGATTTTGATTTGATGGTAGCCCAACCTCAAATCCATCTTGGAAAAGACTGAGGATCCAGCGAGCTGATCATATAGATCGTTGATCCTGGGAAGCGGATACTTGTTCTTGATGGTGACCAGGTTGACAAGTCGGTAATCTACAACCATTCGATCTGTTCCATCCTTCTTCTTGACGAAGAGGACGGGGCAAGCCCAAGGAGAGGAACTAGGACGGATGAAACCCTTTTTCAAGGACTCATCGAGTTGGTTCTTAAGCTTGGCTAGTTCTAAGGGTGCCATCTTATAGGGTCTTCTAGAAATTGGAACGGTTCCTGGAACAAGGTCTATCACAAACTCGACATCCCTGTCAGGTGGAACACCTGGCAGTTCTTCTGGAAAGACATCCGGAAAGTCTCGGACTACCGGAATATCCTCAAGGTCTAGAAGGGGGTTGGCATTTAGGGAGTAAAGCTGGCGCTTGGCCACTCGAGTTAAGACATTGACTGTCTTGCCCGATGGGTGAGTAAGTTGAACGGTTCTAGTGGCACAATCAATCTTAGCATAATGAGATGACATCCAGTCCATACCCAAGATGATGTTTATGTCCGAGGACTTGAGAGCTATTAAGGATGCAAGGAAGACAAGTCTATCGACAAGAATTTCGTTTCCATGGCTTACTCTAGAAGTTTGCCATCTAGAGCCAGGGGTTTGAATTTCCATGGTAGAGGGCATGTCACAGAATGTCGTGTTATTCAATCGAGCATAGTTCTCGGATATGAATGAATGAGATGCTCCAGTATTGAAAAGAACAGATGCCGGATGGCAATTAACAAGGAGCGTACCAAGGACGACGTTAGGATCCTCATGAGCCTCCTCGGCTGAGACATAGTTGACATGGCCACGTGCAGTGGTGACCGACTTGGCGTAGAATGTCTTTCCCGCTGGCTTACCACGACCAACGGACTTTCTAGACTGATTGGGGTTGTTGTTCTGAGGACACTCTCGGCTATAATGACCCGGCTCTCCACACTTGAAACATGTCACAACATTGGGGCGTCGAGCAGCATTAGCAGCGGGGCCACCATAGGGCTTGGGCAGTGCAAACTGCTGGTTGGGACGAGGCGCCTCAAAGGATGGCCTCGGAATGAACCTGGGTGGCAGTGCCGTGCTTGGGATCCACACCCGGCGCTTCTGAGCTCCAGAGCCGGATGAAGAGCCAAAATCACGTGAGTGCTTGCGTGAAGCGTCATAGTCAGACTAGCCTGACTCAGCACTGATGGCTTTATTGACCAACTTCTGAAAGGAGGTGCATTCGTGTAGACGAAGACCGCGGCGAAGCTCAGGGCTAAGTCCCTTGCGGAACCTTGCCTGCTTCTTAGCGTCAGTAGATACTTCTTCAGGAGCATAATGTGCCAGATTCCCAAATTCACGACTATAAGCATCCACAGTCAGTCTTCCTTGGGTGAAATTGCAGAACTCCTCCCTCTTGCGATCTACGAGACCTTCGGGAATGTGATGCTCACGGAAAGCCTCACTGAATTCAGCCCAAGTAGTGATTTGGCCGACCGGGCGCATAGCTTCCAAATTTTCCCACCAAAGGCTAGCAGGGCCTTCGAGATGATAGGCAGCATAAATAACCTTATCAGCTTCGGCTACGTTGGCAGAATGTAGCTTGTGGGTGATGCTGCGAAGCCAGTCATCCGCGTCGAGGGGCTCGACGGAATGGTTAAACTTTGGTGGGTACAGCTTGGTAAAGTCATTGATTGACACCAAGTCATTTCGCGGATGGCGTGCAGTGTTCTACTCAATCCGCTCCAGTAAGCGGTTAGTCTCACGCTTGTTTCTTTCCGCCTCCAGCATCACTTCGGCCAGAGAAGGCGGGTGAGGCAGATTTTCACCCCTAGCTGCACTGGCTTCCCCCTGCTCCGGGGCAGCAGGGTTGCTGCGGGTGTTGACCATCCTAGGAGAAAACATGACAACGGTTTAGATAAGGATGGCTCAAACTTAGCAAGGAAGTGTAGAATGTAATGGATAACACGGAATGCAGAGATGTTCATCCGTATGTCATGGTAATATAGAACTTCCATATATTTATACCAACGGTCATACACACCATACATAGTTTAGTACAACCCCAGGCTACAGTACAACTATGATGAAAGATGTTACATCTCATCGGAGGAATTCCAAGCTCCTATACATTATTTGTCTACACCTCCGGAATTGATTACACACAAAGTCATATTCCACAAGTCACACAGGACAGTGGAGATACAACTATTACAATACTAGTGGTACTACTACTAACTCAGACAGCTCCGTAGTATTCCTCATAGAAGTCGCCTCCATAGCCTGGAAGTTCAACGTGATCATCCAGGAACAGACGGTCCTGAGGAGATTGTGGACCAAAGGGGCTAGGATGAGGTCTTGGACCAACAAACGGTGGCCTGCGGGGACCACGGGGTGGGGTGATGCCTCCCACATCACGCCAATCCACCATGTCTGGTAGAGCAGATCTCACAGGATATAGATCCCTTGTATCCATACATCCAGCTTGCACCGCAGGTGCAAACCGAGTCAAAGTGGCCCAATGATCAGCACGGGTGTTGAAAAGCTCCAGTCTTAAGGCCCGATTCTCTCGGTCTTTATCCTCGAGCATCTCGGCAGTGGTATGAGTTAGGTGTAGGATCTAGAAGTAGATGTGTCTAGAGGGGGGGTGATTAGACACTTAATGCTAAAGTTGCAATTTTTAAGCTTTTTCGGTTTAAGTGGAGTTTAGGCATAATTTCAACATTCACAATACATATCAAGCAAGCATGCAAAGAGTGTATAGGCAGCGGAAAATAAAGCATGCAACTTGCAAGAATGTAAAGGGAAGGGTTTGGAGAATTCAAACGCAATTGGAGACACGGATGTTTTTCCCGTGGTTCAGATAGGTGGTGCTATCCTACATCCACGTTGATGGAGACTTCAACCCACGAAGGGTAACGGTTGCGCGAGTCCACAGAGGGCTCCACCCACGAAGGGTAATGGTTGCGCGAGTCCACGGAGGGCTCCACCCACGAAGGGTCCACGAAGAAGCAACCACCCACGAAGGGTCCACGAAGTAGCAACCTTGTCTATCCCACCATGGCCATCGCCCACGAAGGACTTGCCTCACTAGCGGTAGATCTTCACGAAGTAGGCGATCTCCTTGCTCTTACAAACTCCTTGGTTCAAGTCCACAATCTTGTCGGAGGCTCCCAAGTGACACCTAGCCAATCTAGGAGACACCACTCTCCAAGAAGTAACAAATGGTGTGTTGATGATGAACTCCTTGCTCTTGTGCTTCAAATGATAGTCTCCCCAACACTCAACTCTCTCTCATAGGATTTGGATTTTGTGGAAAGAAGATTTGAGTGGAAAGCAACTTGGGGAAGGCTAGAGATCAAGATTCATATGGTAGGAATGGAATATCTTGGTCTCAACACATGAGTAGGTGGTTCTCTCTCAGAACATATGAGTTGGAATTGTGTATGTGTTCTGATGGCTCTCTCTACGAATGAAGAGGAGGTGGAGGGGTATATATAGCCTCCACACAAAATCCAACCGTTACACACAGTTTTCCAATCTCGGTGGGACCGAATCAACAAACTCGGTCGGACCGAAATAGGAAACCTAGTGACTGTTAGAGATCTTCGGTGGGACCGACTGGATCAACTCGGTGGGACCAGTGTGCTAGGGTTAGGGTAAATCCAAAACTCGGTTTGACCGATTACTCAAACTCGGTGGGACCGATTTGGGTAATAAGTGAAACAAAGAGTTGCCCAAGCAAACTCGGTGGGGCCGATTGCATATCTCGGTTGGACCGAAAATATTGCAATAGGTAACAGAGAGTTTGCAAGCCCATCTCGGTGAGACCGAGATCCCATCGGTGAGACCGAACTGATTCGGGTTTCTGGCAGTGGCTATGACAGGTGAAACTCGGTGGCGCTGGATAGGAATAATCGGTAGGTCCGAGTTTGGCTTTGGGTTTAGGTCATATGTGGAAGTGGGAAAGTAGCCGAGGATTTTGGAGCATATCATTAGGCACATGAAGCAAGAGGCTCATTAAGCAACACCTCATCCCTCCTTGATAGTATTGGCTTTTCCTATGGACTCAATGTGATCTTGGATCACTAAAATGTAAAATGAAGAGTCTTGAGCTTGAAGCTTTAGCCAATCCTTTGTCCTTAGCATCTTGAAGGAGCTCCCACAACCTTTAGTCCATGCCACTCCATTGTTGAACTTATCTGAAACATGCTAGATAGAAGTGTTAGCCCAACAAGAGATATGTTGTCATCAATTATCAAAACCACCTAGGGAGCACTTGTGCTTTCAATCTCCCCCTTTTTGGTAATTGATGGCAACATACATCAAAGCTTTAGATAAAGATATAAAGAACAGCAAGTAAAGCTTTGGAAGGACATGTAACAAGCATAGGCTCCCCCTACATGTATGCACTCATGTAAATATGAAATATAGAGGCATGTGAGAGCATAACCATGACAGAGTAGGCAATGTGTTACATGTATCTTGGCCATATGCATTAGAGCAAAATATTATCAAGGAAAATACCTTCATGCTCATGAGTCCTTCTTGAACATCAAAAAATCAGAGCTGAAAGATACAAATGGATAGAACTTAATGCAAATACATGTCTTTCCCCCAAAAAGGCATGTGACATCTCTCCTCTTGAACATCAAGCATCTGGGATCCTTGAGTATTCTCTCCCCCTGGAAGTCTCTCTCTCCCCCTTAATACTTTCTCTCTTGTAGGTTTGGTCCTTGAGACTTTTTCTCTCCCTTGATGTGATCTCTCTCTCCTACAAGCTTTGATGTGATCTCTCTCTCCCCCTTTGACATCAATTTCCAAGAAGGGCTTTCTGGAATCCGTCGTATAGGTTTGGTCCTTGAGACTCAGCACAAAGCAATGGATAAAACTGTGATGCTTGAAGAGGACAAGATTCATTGAGTAGAGCTGGATCAGAAGAAATATTGAACAAGTGGCAAATTCTTTTTCCTGTTGCGAAGTCGGTGGCACCGAGTGGAATGTTTCACTGGTACCGAAGGGATTCGGTTGGACCGAAAATTACAAGTCGGTGAAACCGAGTTTACGCAGAGAAAACCATTTGTCACCTCAGCTCACTAGACATGTAGGATCTCACAAAGATTTGCAATGAATTGAATGCAGAAAATGCAGAACAAAAACAAAGAGAAAAAAGAAGAAACTGAAAGATCTAGATGAAGTTCAATAAACATGCATGAGACAAATGCAATAACACAGAAAAGAACACAAGAGAACTTCATCTAGAGTTGGGCGGTGACATAGTCACCTATGTTAGAGTATATTGACTTAGGAGTCAAGTGAGAACACTTGATCATAGGTCATACTCATCGTTTAAGCTCAAAATGGGGTTACCATTTTTCGTTTAAGCATCTTGATGTATTCACATCTTGTTGAGTTGCTTTGACTCATGTCTTGGAGTAAAGCTTCTCTAAGATGGAATAACATACCTTGGGTGGTGGTGTGGTTCTTGCTCATGTAGTTGAACTTGTGTCGGTGCTCAAGGTTGATGTAGCTCATCAAGAGTTGGGAGCACCACTTGGAGTTTGAGTTCATCTACCTACATGGGTTAGTTCTTTGCAAGGAAGAGCACTTGCGTATCCAAAAATGACAATCATGAAGCTCAACATAGAATTTGTCAAAGGATATGTTTGAATGGTTTTGTGCTTCCTTGTCTTCAACCACCACTGTGTAGAGTCTTGGTGATGTAGAGATTGCTCAAGATGTGAGTGAGTCGCAATCTCATGGAATTAGATTCAACCAAGCACCTACATGGGTTAGACAACATGCAAGGTGCAAATATATCCAAGACATAAGATAGTTATCATAAGAGATATATCATGGATTAGTCATAAGCTCATGTCTTGCATGTATCCAATGGAGTTTCTACTCCAAGTTCGAAGCATCAATGATGTTCAATTCCCCTCTCAACCTGCAAAACACTTTCTCATCAAGAGGTTTAGTAAATATATCCGCTAATTGCTTATTGGTGCCAACATGCTTAAGATCAATGTCACCCTTAGCAACATGATCTCGAATGAAATGATGACGAACTTCAATATGCTTAGTTCGAGAATGTTGTACAGGATTATGACCAATTTCGATAGCACTTACATTGTCACAAAGTAGTGGAACATGTTTCACATAGATCCCATAATCTTTAAGAGTTTGGGTCATCCAAAGTAATTGAGCACAACATGAACCAGCGGCAATGTATTCCGCTTCGGCGGTGGATAAGGATACCGAGTTTTGTTTCTTGGAAGACCAAGACACAAGAGATCTACCAAGAAATTGACAGGTACCCGAAGTGGACTTTCTATCAACCTTGTCTCCGGCATAATCCGAGTCGGAATAGCCAACGAGATCAAAAGAAGATCTCTTAGGATACCAAATGCCAAAGTTTGGTGTATGGATTAAGTATCTCACTATCCTTTTCACAGCCTTAAGATGACATTCTTTAGGAGCAGCTTGATATCGTGCACACATGCACACACTTAGCATAATATCGGGACGTGAAGCACATAGGTATAACAATGAACCAATCATAGAGCGATAAACCTTTTGATCAACCGGTTCACCATCTTTGATTAAATCATTATGTCCACTAGTAGGCATGGGTGTAGACATACCGTTGCATTCTTCCATATTGAACTTCTTGAATAAGTCCTTGGTGTACTTTGTTTGAGAGACAAATGTACCTTCCTTAGTTTGCTTGATTTGCAAACCGAGAAAGAATTTGAGTTCACTCATCATAGACATCTCAAACTTCTCTGACATTAGCTTTCCAAACTTTTCACTAAAGAGAGGGTTAGTTGAACCAAATATGATATCATCAACATAAATTTGGCATACAAATAGTTCTCCATTAACCCTTTTAGTAAAAAGAGTAGAATCAATTTTACCAATTTCAAAACCACTTGTAATAAGGAACTTGGTCAAGCATTTATACCATACTCTAGGAGCTTGTTTAAGACCATAAAGAGCTTTGTGAAGTTTGTAAACATGATTTGGTTTCTTAGGATTGATAAAACCGGGAGGTTGTTTGACATAAACTTCCTCCTCTATTTCACCATTTAGAAAAGCACTTTTGATGTCCATTTGGTACAAGGTGATATTATGGTGATTAGCATAGGCAAGTAAGATGTGAATGGACTCAAGTCTAGCAACGGGAGCATATGTCTCACCATAGTCCATACCTTCGACTTGTGTGTACCCTTGGGCGACGAGACATGCTTTGTTGCGAACCACTTGTCCATCTTCATCTTGCTTGTTGCGAAACACCCATTTGGTACCAATGATGTTGTGGTTATTGTCGGGCTTCTCAACCAATGTCCAAACTTGGTTTCTCTCAAAATTGTGTAGCTCTTCATGCATAGCGTTTATCCAATCCGGATCTTCCAATGCTTCTTCAACCTTCATAGGTTCAATGCTAGAGATGAATGAATAGTTTTCACAAAAGTTAGCTAAACGAGTTTTTGAGCGAGTGATTCTCCCGGTTTGTATATCATTGAGGATTTGCTCGACGGGATGATCTTTGGCAATTCTTGCTCGAACTCGTGAGAGCTTTTGCTTGGGTCTTCGTTGAACATCTTCTTCATCTTGTTCTTCTTCTTGGCCTTCTTCATTGTTGACGTCGTCGTTCTCTTGTCGTGGTGGAGAAAGAGGTTGTTGATGTTCGTCTTGATGCATTTCCTTGTCTTCTTCATCTTGGTGTGTCCCACTTGTGGATGCTTCCGTGTCGATTCTTGGTTCACCTTGTCATGAAGTAGAAGCTTCCACTTGGACGGATGAAGTACTCTCCTTCACCTCCGTTGGACGAATTTTTCCAATGGACAAGTCTTGGATTGCTTCTGAAGGGTCTTTGTCTCCTACATCAATTGGAAATTGCTCTACTTGCGAGCCATTAGATTCATCAAACTTCACATCTACCGTCTCTTCAACCTTTCGGGTGAAATTGTTGTAGACACGGTAAGTGTGAGAGTTTGAGCCATAACCAAGTAGAAAACCTTCATGAGATTTAGGAGCAAACTTTGAACGACGATGCTTATCAAGAATGTAGCACTTTGAGCCGAATACTCGAAAGTATCCAACTTGGGGTTTGTTACCGGTGAGAAGCTCGTATGCCGTCTTGCCGAGTAGCTTGTGAAGATATAAGCGATTTGTTGTGTGATAAGCTATCTTAACCGCTTCTGCCCAAAAGTGCTTCGGCGTCTTGTACTCATCAAGCATTGTTCTTGCCATTTCGATGAGCGTCCGGTTCTTCCTCTCAACAACTCCATTTTGTTGAGGTGTGTACGTAGCCGAGAACTCATGTGAAATCCCTTCTTCGTCAAGAAAGGTGTCCACATTTGCGTTCTTGAACTCCGTTCCATTGTCACTCCGAACCTTCTTGATCTTCACGCCAAACTGATTTTGGGCCTTCCTAGCGAAGTTTCTGAAGATCTTCTGGACCTGCGACTTGTCATTAAGAAAGAACACCCACGTAAATCTTGAAAAATCATCAACTATAACTAGACCAAAAGAATTTCCACCGAGACTCTTGTAGGCGTTGGGACCAAAAAGATCCATATGAAGTAGCTCGAGTGGCCTCCTTGTGGTCATGATGTTCTTCACGGGATGTCTTCCTCCAACCTGGTTACCTGCTTGACAAGCACTGCAAAGTCTATCCTTATCAAATATGACATCGTTAACTCCAAGGATATGATTTCCTTTAATAAGCTTGTCAAGGTTTCTCATGCCAACGTGACCTAGTCGTCTATGCCACAACCAACCTTTTGAGGATTTAGCAACAAAGCAAGTTTTAGGTTGTGCCTTTTTAGAGAAATCGACAATGTAAAGATCACCTCTACGCATACCAGTAAAGACCATTTTATGATTGTCTCGACGAAATACTTGGCAATCTACCTCAGTAAATAGGACATTCAAACCGAAATCAGCAAGTCTAGATACTGAAAGTAAGTTGTAGCCGAGAGATTCAACAAGCATGACATTTTGAATGGAACTATCATGTGAGATGGCCACCTTACCAAGGCCAACCACTTTACCCTTTGAATTATCACCAAAGGTGACATATTTTCGAGGGCCGTCATTTTCAGCAAGCTCACAGAACATCTCTTCATCTCCGGTCATATGATCAGTACATCCACTATCAAGAACCCATTCCTTTCCTCCTGACTCATATCCCCGAAGATTTGCCATAAGACCAAAATGTCTCATTGCATCATCAAGATCGAAGTCACTATCATCATCATCATCATCATCATAGTATCCATGTTCACCATGATCTTGTGACTCATCATTTCCTAGAGAGGGTAATTCATTAGATAAATGATCATCAAAGTGGTCACCTTTATGAATTCTTATAGCTTCGAATATGATATCACTAATGATTCCAACATCTCCTTTAGCATGCTTAAGATTGGTAAGTTCAAATAGACAATTACCAAAACTAGGATCACTAGAGTTCATCTTACTCAAGGCAATAGATTTATGGAGAATTTCATCCAAAGTTTTCAAGGAATGATCGGGAAATTGTTCCTCAAGAAATTTCCATATAGTATAGGCACAATTAAGAGTAGGCAAACTAGCAATCAAATTTTTGGGCAATCCTCTAATGATGAGCTCAATAGTTCTAAGATTGCGAATCATGTCAATATCTTCATCTAGGGTAGGATGCAAAGGATCAATATGAGGTGCACAAGGGCTAGCAATATACTTGTTCAAATGATATTGATTGAAAATTACAAGCATCTCATTTTTCCACTCATGAAAATACTCTCCATCAAGAATAGGCACTCTATGTCTAAGACTCCCTAAGGTAGACACATCCATCTTCCTCCAATGGTGATTAAACCAAGGCAATGGAGACCAAAGCTCTGATACCACTAGTAGGATCTAGAAGTAGATGTGTCTAGAGGGGGGGTGATTAGACACTTAATGCTAAAGTTGCAATTTTTAAGCTTTTTTGGTTTAAGTGGAGTTTAGGCATAATTTCAACATTCACAATACATATCAAGCAAGCATGCAAAGAGTGTATAGGCAGCGGAAAATAAAGCATGCAACTTGCAAGAATGTAAAGGGAAGGGTTTGGAGAATTCAAACGCAATTGGAGACACGGATGTTTTTCCCGTGGTTCAGATAGGTGGTGCTATCCTACATCCACGTTGATGGAGACTTCAACCCACGAAGGGTAACGGTTGCGCGAGTCCACAGAGGGCTCCACCCACGAAGGGTAATGGTTGCGCGAGTCCACGGAGGGCTCCACCCACGAAGGGTCCACGAAGAAGCAACCACCCACGAAGGGTCCACGAAGTAGCAACCTTGTCTATCCCACCATGGCCATCGCCCACGAAGGACTTGCATCACTAGTGGTAGATCTTCACGAAGTAGGCGATCTCCTTGCCCTTACAAACTCCTTGGTTCAACTCCACAATCTTGTCGGAGGCTCCCAAGTGACACCTAGCCAATCTAGGAGACACCACTCTCCAAGAAGTAACAAATGGTGTGTTGATGATGAACTCCTTGCTCTTGTGCTTCAAATGATAGTCTCCCCAACACTCAACTCTCTCTCATAGGATTTGGATTTTGTGGAAAGAAGATTTGAGTGGAAAAAGCAACTTGGGGAAGGCTAGAGATCAAGATTCATATGGTAGGAATGGAATATCTTGGTCTCAACACATGAGTAGGTGGTTCTCTCTCAGAACATATGAGTTGGAATTGTGTATGTGTTCTGATGGCTCTCTCTACGAATGAAGAGGAGGTGGAGGGGTATATATAGCCTCCACACAAAATCCAACCGTTACACACAGTTTTCCAATCTCGGTGGGACCGAATCAACAAACTCGGTCGGACCGAAATAGGAAACCTAGTGACTGTTAGAGATCTTCGGTGGGACCGACTGGATCAACTCGGTGGGACCGGTGTGCTAGGGTTAGGGTAAATCCAAAACTCGGTTTGACCGATTACTCAAACTCGGTGGGACCGATTTGGGTAATAAGTGAAACAGAGAGTTGTCCAAGCAAACTCGGTGGGGCCGATTGCATATCTCGGTGGGACCGAAAATATTGCAATAGGTAACAGAGAGTTTGCAAGCCCATCTCGGTGAGACCGAGATCCCATCGGTGAGACCAAACTGATTAGGGTTTCTGGCAGTGGCTATGACAGGTGAAACTCGGTGGCGCCGGATAGGAATAATCGGTAGGTCCGAGTTTGGCTTTGGGTTTAGGTCACATGTGGAAGTGGGAAAGTAGCCGAGGATTTTGGAGCATATCATTAAGCACATGAAGCAAGAGGCTCATTAAGCAACACCTCATCCCTCCTTGATAGTATTGGCTTTTCCTATGGACTCAATGTGATCTTGGATCACTAAAATGTAAAATGAAGAGTCTTGAGCTTGAAGCTTTAGCCAATCCTTTGTCCTTAGCATCTTGAAGGAGTTCCCACAACCTTTAGTCCATGCCACTCCATTGTTGAACTTATCTGAAACATGCTAGATAGAAGTGTTAGTCAAACAAGAGATATGTCGTCATCAATTATCAAAACCACCTAGGGAGCACTTGTTCTTTCATTAGGGAGTATGACCGGGATACCAACGGGCTAACATAGCAGTATGACCGGGCACATCAAGGCACCAGGTCAGGCGAACCACTTGGTTTTGAGCACGAGTGGCCATCTGAAAGCACAACCACAATGCAAAGACATTAGAATTTCTAGGGAAAATTGGACAGCATAACAGCTGTAAATGCTCAGAAAAAGATTTGAGACATCCACAACAGTTTGCAATACCACTCAGCAACATCATATCAAGGTTCTGATTCAACTAGCAACATACTAAAAGTAGTAGAAACTGTACTGAGGCTTGTAACAACAATCCTATAAGCTACTACGGATTAGTAACACGTGAACCTGATAGAAGAAGAGAGCCTAGTCCTTAACCCACGTTGAATGAGAAGAGAATGACTCAGATCAGAGGGCATAAGGTAAAGGAGTAAAAGATCCTTACGTTCCCTCCCACAATCAATTCCCCTACATATAACTAAAGCATTTCTAGACTCGACATCGACCAGTTTGGCTCAACGAACCTACAGGCAGTCCGGCTCTGATGCCAACGCTGTCAGGACCCTGATTCCAAGTCACATCGATCTAGCCAGTAACACCTCATATCACATTGCAGCCTCACCCACGGTATCCCACGGGTGTCGCCTTACCATGGCCCGGAACCGTTTGTGCCTTTTGGCTCACGTATATGATAGTGTCGCTAGCATCCATATGACAGAGAACCCGGGCCGACATGGCTAGTCGTGAACCCAAAGCGGCACAGACCTATGGAGACAGGCATACATGAATCACATCGAACATGTCGGTCATCAGCGAGTGAATCTGGGCTGTAGCACTGGGCTAACAGGACTCCGGGGAACCCGGGCTGTAGCAGGGTAGGCAGGACTTCGGATATCACCGCGTGACATTTCCCCGAAGGGACAGACATAGGAATGAAGTGAAAAACATGCCGGCCAGTCAAGTGTCCAGAGCAGTAGTGTTGGGCTAGCAGGACTCCGGTGAACCGGGCTGTAGCAGACTACTATCGCTCAGGAAGCACTAGACTACATTTCCCCATATGAGAGGCTGCCAAGGATAAACAACCAGATTGTTGGATCCCGCTCATACCGAGCATTTCAATCATACACACAATATGCCCGATATGAGTGCATACAACATGGCATCACAACAAAACTCTACAACTCAAGTACTTTATTTAAAGGCTCCAGAGAGCCATACATAACATGTTCATACAGGTAGGGATCACATGACCCAACACACAAGTCATACAAGCATACAAGCACATGCGGAAGCAAATAGTCTGAGTACAGACACTAGAAAGAAAGAAGGCTTCTCGAAGCCTGTCTATCTACATAGGGCCCTCCATGGCCAGGATCACCACCTGGGTGGCTAGTCACTCATCGACATCAAGGTCTACGTAGAACCCATCGGAGGGGGCGGTGTTGTCGTCTGAAAACAGTAATTAAGCAAACATGAGTACAAAGGTACTCAGCAAGTCTTACATCAGAACCTACTATACATGCTCATTCTCAAGAAGGTGGTGGGGTTATTGCAGCAAGCCAGCTTTGACTCTTGGCTAAGCTATCCTACGAGACTCCACTAGTAAAACAGTTTTCGCACACGAGTCCACTACTCACCAACACAATACTCCACCGGGGATCCTCCCTCGTCATCCTACGAGAGGGCCATCCACGGTACTCACACTTATCTTGAGTCTTTTAGTAGTATCCATTAACTTGTCTATGAACTATATAGGCAACCAAGTAGTCCTTTACCGCGGACACAGTGTATCTACCGCATCATAGCCCACCCCTAGGGTCAGCGCTACGCACGGCCGCCAACACATAACCTACAAACACCAGAAACTAGTTGCAACTCCTGGACAGAGAGCGAGAGGGGTCAGTAAGTCGAGCGGGGTCATATTTCAGGGCCCAATGTATGGTAGTAGCTGAATCTTAAATCACGCATACAGATCTCAGTTCTTATGGACGGCCTCAATGAAACAACCCACCATGTACTCCTACATGGCCTCTCATCGATACCTTTATCAAAACATGTTCAACACATCCCTCACATTACCGACATAATCATTTCACTCTAGCCCATCACCCAGATGAACCAGACCTGACACAACTCTAAGCATAGCAGGCATAGCAAGGTAGGAATCACATACATGGCTCAATCAACTCCTACACATGCTAGTGGGTTTCATCTAGTTACTGTGGCAATGACAGGTCATGCAGAGGATAAGGGTTCAACTACCGTAGCACACAGTAGTTTGAATCGCGTTGTCTTAATGAAGTAAACAAGAGCAGAAGCGAGAACATGGGTTTGTATCAGAATGATCAATGGGTTGCTTGCCTGATGTAGTGGTAGTAGGGTACTGCCCTTCAGACGGATACTCGGGGTTATCCTTGGAGGCAGAACCTACCACGAAAGACACACCGAACATAATCAACACATGACAATGTGCAACAATATGATGCATTCTATGACATGGCAAAGTGAATGTGTCTTGTCCTAATGCAAGCTAAAACAGAAAGGAATGAACTCATTTGAATCAAAGATCAAATGATAGTTCATTTAACTTAGCCTTATTAGTGCATTATCTTATTTTTCTTAAACAGAAAGGTTATCTTGTTTTGTCATGCATGAAACCATTACAGATGGATAGATTGAATTTTTCTGATCATTTTTCATATATAAAACTTTGCATTTGGAGCAATGGTTGATTTTCTATGATTTTTAGAAGTTTCGGCCATTTTCTGGATTTTCCTATTAAAGAATAAATCCAGTAATTGAATTAATGCGTCAGCATGACATAGGTGTGACATCAGCGGGTCAACTGGGTCGGCCAGGTCAAACCTGACTGGTGGGCCCTGTCTGTCAGTGACTCAGCTAATTAATAGGATTAAATTAACACTAATTAACTGTCGGTGGGGCCTGGGCCCACATGTCAGTGACTAAACTAATTAAAATTAGTTAAAACTAATCCTAAACTAATTAGCAGGCCGGCCCCACCTGTCATAGACTCAGGGGGGAAGTCAACCTGGGCCCACACGGGGTCAAACAGGGTCAAATCGCCGGCGTTTAGCAGCCGGCGAGGCCAGACGCGGCGGAGCAGCGCGGGATTTGCACTCCGGCGACCAAAAGGACGGAGGAGACCATCTACGTGATGCGGGGAGGGACCCGCGTTGAGTGGTGGAAGTGGGTGGAGCTGGGGTGGCCGGAAACGACGCCGACGACGAGTTTGGCGGCGGCCGGAGCTCGGGTAAGGTTGAGCTAGTCGCTAGGGGCACGGAGAGGCGCGTGGTTTGGTGCGTTGAGCTCCTGGGGGTGCGGTAGGACTAGTGGACAGGGTGGCGCAGCCATTTGGTGGCCAGAGCCTCATCGGCGACAAGCTCCGCGGCGGTGCGTGCGGGTGATCTACGTGCAGTCGCTACGGGGCTCGAGAGAGGAAACGGAGAGGGTGGGGAGGTGGCTGAGCTCACGGGGGTCACGTCGAGGCAGTCGGTGAGGTCGGGGATGAGCTGATGCAGCGGGGACGGCGAAGGGGATCTCCGGTGGCCGGAGTTGAGGACGAGCTCGGTGCAGCGTCTGCGAGGCGAGCGAGCACTCGGGGCTCGACCTACTCGATGTAATCGACGACGGCGGAGCTCGTGGACACGATGGTGCGGCGCGAGGACGACGGAGGGCACGGCTACGATGACGGTGCGGCGATAGGGGCATCTGCCATGGTGGGGAACGGCGAGGGAGAGAAACAGGAGGGGAATGGCGTGTCCAGGGGCTTCAGTGTGCGACGTGGAGGCGTCCAGGCGTCCAGGGGCGCGGGCGGCAAGCAGGTGGCGCCGTGGAGAGCTCGGGCACGCCGGCGTCACCTCCCTGCCTGCCTGGCGGGGAAGAAGCAGCTGGCTGGCGCGGGCCAGCAAAGTGCTAGGCCGCCAGGTGGGCTGGCTGGTGGGTTAGGTGGGCTGCGCCAGGTAAGTTCCTCTCTCTCTCTCTTTTTTCCTATTTTTTATTTATTCTATTATTTCTGTATCTTCGGGGCTTTATTAAAAATGCTAGGGCATTTCCATAAGTCATAAAATTAATCATGGCTACTGCTTAGAATATAACCAGCATCAAACATTTTAGTTTATGATTATTTGAGCATTTAAAATATTTTATAGCATTTAAATGCCCAAATGAAAATACTATAAGGATTAATCCAATGACCTTAATATGTCCTAGAAAAATGTGCACCATTTTGTCAGGGGTTTTAACCCAAAACAAAAAGGGTGGGCTTTTTAGAAGGGCATTTCAGGTTCATTGAAAAAGTTTTTAGTAAACCCTAGTTGTTCCAGGGGGGTGCTGGGGGTTCTGTCATCCCCATTTCAGTTTTCTGGGGATTTAAGCATGATGCACAGATTCAACCAATCCTAATGCATGACTAACACAGGGATGTGACAATTAAGTTAAAAACAGAGTAACGCTTTAAGCAAGATGACATGATGTAGAGAGATAAATTCATGCAATATGAAATTAACCCCATCTTGTTATCCTCGATGGCAACGATACAATACGTGCCTTGCTGCCCCTTCTATCATTGGGAAAGGACACCGCAAGATCAAACCCAAAGCTAAGCACTTCTCCCATGGCAAGAACTACCAATCTAGCTGGCCAAACCAAACAGATAATTCGAAGAGACTTGCAAATATAACCAATCATACATAAAGAATCCAGAGAAGATTCAAATATTATTCATAGATAGACTTGATCATAAACCCACAATTCATCGGTCTCAACAAACACACCGCAAAAAGAAGAAGATTACATCGAATAGATCTCCACAAGAGAGGGGGAGAACTTTGTATTGAGATCCAAAAAGAGAGAAGAAGCCATCTAGCTACTAACTATGGACCCGAAGGTTTGAGGTAAACTACTCACACTTCATCGGAGAGGCTATGATGATGTAGAAGCCCTCCGTGATGACGGCCCTCTCCGGCGGAGCTCCAGAACAGGCCCCAAGATGGGATATCGTGGATACAGAAAGTTGTGGCGGTGGAATTAGGTTTTTGGCTCCTGTTCTGATCGTTTAGAGGTACGTAGGTATATATAGGACGAAGGAGTACGTCGGTGGAGCTCCGAGGGGCCCACGAGGCAGGGGGCGCGCCCCCCACCCTCGTGACCGCCTCTTTGACTCCTTGGAGTAGGGTCCAAGTCTCCTGGATCACGTTCGGTGAGAAAATCACGTTCCCTAAGGTTTTATTCCGTTTGGACTCCGTTTGATATTCTGCTTCTCCGAAATACTGAAATAGGCAAAAAAACAGCAATTCTAGGCTGGGCCTTCGGTTAATAGGTTAGTCCCAAAAATAATATAAAAATGGAAAATAAAGCCCAATATAGTCCAAAACAGTAGATAATATAGCATGGAGCAATCAAAAATTATAGATACGTTGGAGATGTGTCACCCTACAACCACTAGCTGGTTGGATGCTCCGAGAGAAACTGACACTTGTCATTTCAGAGCAACCCATCCTCCGAGGACTTTGAGCGAGAATCATCGAGTGAGGAAAAACCCAAACCCAAACACCTACAAACCCCAAGTGATTGAGCATCACTGAAGAGATTGATCCTGCGAGGATCCGACGCTTGTTACCTTTGAAGACTGTGCTTCTTCCAGACGGTTAGGCGTCATGGTCTAGAGCATCCAAGAGGAATTGTAGATCGCCGAGTGACCAAGTTTGTGAAGGTTCGGAAGTCACCTGAAGACTTACCACGAGTGATTGGACGAGGTCTGTGTGACCTTAGTTCAAGGAGAATACGGTGAGGACTGGGTGTCCTGAGCTGCGTGTTCACGATTGGGTGTCCGGGACTGTGTGTCCTCGAGTTTAAATACTCAGCCGCTCCAACCAGACGTACAACTGAGACAGCAGTTGGAACTGGTCTACCAAATCATTGTCTTCACCAAGCTTACTGGTTCTATTTCCTCACCTCCTTCATTTCCTCATAACTGTGTTGTGTGCTTGTTCATATCTGTGTTTAAAGACTTTGACTGAAGACTTTCTCAATTTCCTCAGTTCAATTTCTCCAGTCTGTTTGTCTTCATCCTGTGCTTACGCTACCTGCACTTTGTGCCTGTCTTCATTTCATCATGATGACCATGCTTGTATTCTGTTATGTTTACTTTTGAGTACTTATTCCGCTGCTAGTAGTTCTTCGCTAAAAATTTCCTCACCGGCAAATTCCTCAGTGAAGAATTTCATAAAAATCGCCTATTCACCCCCCCCTCTAGTCGATATAACGCAATTTCACTAACACCAGCTCTAAGATCACGTAAAGCAGTTTTAACATAGTTTCTTTTAATGGAGCATGGTATAGTGGGTACTCCTGGATCTCCAAGTTTCTTTGGTATTCCACCCTTAAAAGTATAATTAGCAAGAATGGTGGAAATTTCAGCTTCCGGTATTTTCCTTTTATTAGTAACAATATCTTTCATATACTTAGCATAAGGATTCATTTTGAGCATATCAGTTAATCGCATACGCAAAAAGATAGGTCTAATCATTTCAGCAAAGCGCTCAAAATCCTCATCATCCTTTTTCTTGGATGGTTTGGGAGGAAAAGGCATGGGTTTCTGAACCCATGGTTCTCTTTCTTTACGATGTTTCCTAGCAACAAAGTCTCTCTTATTATAACATTGATTCTTTGATTGTGGGTTATCAAGATCAGCAGTAGGTTCAATTTCTATATCATTATTATTGCTAGGTTGAGCATCAACATGAACATTATCATTAACATTATCACTAGGTTCATGTTCATTGCCAGATTGTGTTTCAGCATCAGAAATAGAAATATCATTTGGATTCTCAGGTGTTTCAGCAATAGGTTCACTAGAATCATGCAAAGTCCTATCATTTTTCTTTTTCTTCCTTTTAGAAGGACTAGGTGCGTCTATATTATTTCTCTAAGAATCTTGTTCAATTCTCTTAGGGTGGCCTTCAGGATACAAAGGTTCCTGAGTCATTCTACCAGTTCTAGTAGCCACTCTAACAGCATAGTCATTTTTCTTACTATTTAATTCGTTGAGCAAATCATTTTGAGCCTTAAGTACTTGTTCTACTTGAGTGGTAACCATAGAAGCATGTTTACTAATGAGTTTAAGTTCACCTTTAACTCTAGACATATAGTCACCCAAGTGTTCAAGCATATTTGAATTGTATTTCAATTGTCTACCAAAATAATCATTGAAGTTTTCTTGTTTGACAATAAATTTATCAAACTAATCTAAGCATGGGCTAACAAACTTAGTAAATGGGATTTCAGCTTTATCATATCTATAGAGATAATTTACCTTTACTACCTGTGTCGGGTTATCATGACCATGTATTTCTTCAATAGGAGATGGATTAAAATTATGCATTTCTTCGTGAAGCGGTAAATTAAGACCATGTATTTCTTCAAAAGGAGGTAAATTCTTAACATCTTCAACTTTAATACCCTTTTCTTTCATAGATTTCTTTGCCTCTTGCATATCTTCAGGACTGAGAAATAGAACACCTCTTTTCTTCGGAGTTGGTTTAGAAATAGGCTCAGGAATTGGCTCAGGAGCTGGCTCAGGAAGTGTCCAATTATTTTCATTTGTCAACATATTATTCAATAGAATTTCAGCTTCATCTGGTGTTCTTTCCGTGAAAACAGAACCAGCACAACTATCCAGGTAATCTCTGGAAGCATCAGTTAGTCCATTATAAAAGATATCAAATATTTCATTTTTCTTAAGAGGATGATCAGGCAAGGCATTAAGTAATTGGAGAAGCCTCCCCCAAGCTTGTGGGAGACTCTCTTCTTCAATTTACACAAAATTATATATTTCCCTTAAAGCAGCTTGTTTCTTATGAGCAGGGAAATATTTAGCAGAGAAGTAATAAATCATATCCTGGGGACTACGCACACGACCAGGATCAAGAGAATTAAACCATATCTTAGCATCACCCTTTTATGAGAACGGAAATATTTTAAGGATATAAAGGTAGTGATATTTCTCATCCTTAGTGAACAGGGTGGCTATATCATTTAATTTAGTAAGATGTGCCACAACAGTTTTAGATTCATAGCCATAGAAAGGATCAGATTCAACCAGTGTAATTATATCAGGATCAACAGAGAATTCATAATCCTTATCAGTAACATAGATAGGTGAACTAGCAAAAGCAGGGTCAGGTTTCATTCTAGCATTAAGAGATTTCTGCTTCCATTTAGCTAATAACCTCTTGAGCTCGTATCTATCGTTGCAAGCTAAAATAGCTCTAGCAGCTTCTTTTTCCAGAACATAACCCTCGGGAACAACAGGCAATTCATATTTATTAGGGGGAGAGTCTTCATCATCACTTTCATCAATATTATCAGTTCCAATAATTTCATTCTCTCTAGCCCTAACAAGTTGTTCATCAAGAAATTAACCAAGTGGCACAGTAGTATCAAGCATAGAAGCAGTTTCATCATAAGTATCATGCATAGCATAAGTGGCAATCATCAATAACATGCGACATATCAGAACGAGTAGCAGAAGCAGGTTTAGGTGTCGCAAGCTTACTCAAAACAGAAGGTGAATCAAGTGCAGAGCTAGATGGCAGTTCCTTACCTCCCCTCGTAGTTGAGGGATAAATTGTTGTCTTAGCGTCTTTCAAGTTCTTCATAGTGACCAATAGATATAAATCCCAAGTGACTCAAAGAATAGAGCTATGCTCCCCGGCAACGGCGCCAGAAAATAGTCTTGATAACCCACAAGTATAGGGGATCGCAACAGTTTTCGAGGGTAGAGTATTCAACCCAAATTTATTGATTCGACACAAGGGGAGCCAAAGAATATTCTCAAGTATTAGTAGCTGAGTTGTCAATTCAACCACACCTGGAAACTTAATATCTGCAGCAAAGTATTTAGTAGCAAAGTAATATGATATTAGTGGTAATGGTAGCAAAAGTAATATTTTTGGTATTTTGTAGTGATTGTAACAATAGCAACGGAAAAGTAAATAAGCGGAGAACAGTACATGGAAAGCTCGTAGGCAATGGATCGATGATAGAGAATTATGCCGGATGTGGTTCATCATGTAACAGTCATAACCTAGGGTGCCACCGAACTAGCTCCAATTCATAAATGTAATGTAGGCATGTATTCCGAATATAGTCATACGTGCTTATGGAAAAGAACTTGCATGACATATTTTTTCCTACCCTCCCGTGGCAGCGGGGTCCTAATGGAAACTAAGGGATATTAAGGCCTCCTTTTAATAGAGTACCGGACCCAAGCATTAACACATAGTGAATACATGAACTCCTAAACTATGGTCATCACCGGGAGTGGTCCCGATTATTGTCACTTCGGGGTTGCCGGATCATAACACATAGTAGGTGACTATAGACTTGCAAGATAGGATCAAGAACTCACATATATTCATGAAAACATAATAGGTTCAGATCTGAAATCATGTCACTCGGGCCCTAATGACAAGCATTAAGCATAGCAAAGTCATAGAAACATCAATCTCAGAACATAGTGGATACTAGGGATCAAACCCTAACAAACAAACTCAATTACATGATAAATCTCATCCAACCCATCACCGTCCAGCAAGCCTACGATGGAATTACTCACGCACGGCGGTGAGCATCATGAAATTAGTGATGGAGGAAGGTTGATGATGACGATGGCGACGGATTCCCCTCTCCGGAGCCACGAATGGACTCCAGATCAGCCCTCCCGAGAGGTTTTAGGGCTTGGCGGCGGCTCCGTATCGTAAAACGCAATGAATCCTTCTCTCCTATTTTTTCTCCCCAAAAGTGAATATATAGAGTTGGGGTCGAGGTCGGAGGAGCTTCAGGGGGCCCATGAGGTAGGGGGCGCGCCTAGGGGGTAGGCGCGCCCCCCACCCTCATGGCTAGGGTGTGGGCCCCCTGGTCTTCATCTTTTGCAAGGATTTTTTATTATTTCCAAAAAGACGTTCCGTGAAGTTTCAGGTCATTCCGAGAACTTTTGTTTCTGCACATAAATAACACCATGGCAATTTTGCTGAAAACAGCGTCAGTCCGGGTTAGTTCCATTCAAATCGTGCAAGTTAGAGTCCAAAACAAGGGCAAAAGTGTTTGGAAAAGTAGATACGACGGAGATGTATCATCTCCTCAAAACTTCGTTTGACGTGTTCTGATCCACTGTGAGTTGGTATGAATCTGCTTGAATCCGCAGTGCTTGGGCACTTAAAACGGCCCGCTTTGCAGCCATCCTGGTGTTTTCTGCTGCCAAATCCGCCTTGGCTTGCGCTATATCATCACGCAACTTAGCTACCTCTGCCTTGTGCTGCTCCTGGTTGTCTCGGGTTACCTCAACCTCCATCACAGTCCTCAGAGCATCCAACAGATCTGTTAAAATTTGAGCCGGCGGGCGCGCTGAACCGCCAGCCCCGGCTGCTGTTGCCGCTGCTGCACTAGAAGTCATAGCCGCGGCGGCTGTCGAACCAAGAACCGGTTGGGTGCCAGCCATGAAGATCGCCACCCTATTCGGTGGCTCACAGGGGTCCTGAATACTGTCGCCATCGGAACAGCCGCCAAGCAGCCGGTCTTGTAGCTGATACATTGAGTTGGCCTCGCCCATGGATGACTCATCATCAGAGTAGATGGCCGTCTCACCGCCAGACATAGAGCCTTCCAACTCAGCCCCATGGGTGAACCCAACGAAAACATGCTTTATAGCGGGTTGAACCCGGGCGGATCGTGCACGCTGAGCCGTCTCGATGATGTCGGTGCAGATGTCCGGCTTAGGGCCCGGTTCGCCGATCTTGCCGATGAAGACATGGATTCCACCAAAGGGGACCCGGTACCCGTACTCCATTGAGCCGGCCTCGGGGGCCCAGCCTGCATCGTCGATTTAGAGCTTGCCGCAACGACTCTTGGTCATCCGGCCCACAGCGTATCCCTTGAGCCCTTCGAAGCTGACCTTTAAGAACTCAAGACCACCGTGCGCTAGCCCCACGATGGGCGCCAACTGTCGTGGAATTTTCACGGCAGATGTCCTTGTAGAAGGACTTAGTTGTGGAGACATTGCGACGAGGTTAGCTTAAAGGGTTTAAACGGGACAAAGGACACAGAGAGTTTATACTGGTTCGGCCCCTTGCGGTGAAGGTAAAAGCCTACTCTAGTTTGAGGTGGCATTTCTAGGGTTTTAATTACCAGGGAGCGAATATGCTTTGCCTGACTTTCGACTTGTTGTTTCTTGCCCTAAGCCGCTGTCGGGTCATCCCCTTATATACATGGGTTGACGCCCTGCAGCCTGACTCCGACGAGGGAGGGGCGATGACGACGACGCGGCTTCGGCTCGCTCCAGTGCTTATAGTCCTCGCTAGGTGGTCTACCGATCTGGATGTAAATTTTACTTCTAGTATTCTTTGTACTACCTTGATAGTTGAATATATCAGAAGTTTTCTCGAGAAAAAAAATAAAAAATGAGAAAGAAGGGGGATTGTTGGGCAAAGGCCGAGGTGGACAACAGAACCCTTGTTAAGTTAGTGCTCTCATTCGAACTGTTTTTCTTCATCACCATGCTAATTGTCCCTCCTAGCACTATTCGAAATGTCAGCAAGCTTGAATGTGTCTTCCTTTGGATGGGAATGGACAAGACCACGATGCAAAATGCAAAGTTAGTTGGGACATGGTGTGCCAACCGCTAGATTTTGGGGGGCATAGATAAGTCCGCAAGGGCCCTTAGGCTAAGATGATTATGGTTCGAATGGAAGGAACCATCAAAGATGTGGGTAGGTTTGGGTAGCCTATGTGATGAAATGCACTTTGAATTATTCTACACCTCCACAACCATCATCATAGGCAATGGTTGTAAGTGCATCTAGTGCCACCCCTAGTTGGTTTTGGAGCATTGACGACAAACCTGGTTGAGGGACTAATGTGTTTGTGAGAATTGCAGGATAACACCGGTAGTAGTCCCTCATTGATTCGGTTTACCTACCGGAGATGACCCCTAAAAATGGATGAAGACATTGAAGACAAAGGTGGTATGTGAAGGTATTCACATTGAAGACTATGACTAGAGAAGACATCGCGTGAAGACTATGGAGCGCGAAGACTTAGTTGTTTCGTTGTTTCCTTTTCTTCTTTGTTGAGTCATAGGAACCACCGTACTGTTAAGTGGGGTCCAAGTGAACCAGTCATAATGACTGAAGTGATGCTTAACCAAAATCCTATGTCTTCGAGCGAAGACAATGAGAGCAAATCTTATCTAGAGTTGGGTAAGTCAGCTTTGCTTGTAGCCCAAGTAAACTTGACGTGTGTGTTTGAAATCTGACCGTTGGAACACGTGTCAGTTCCTTAGTGACCCAGGGTCATTTCGGACAAATTAGGTCAGGTTGCCTAGTGGCTATAAATAGCCCACCCCTTACACCATAAATTGGTTGGCTGTTCAGAGTTAGTGCATGGCTTTTGTCGTTTGAGAGCAACCCACCTCGAAGCCTTTGAGAGAGAAATCCTTGCGAGGACAAAGCCCTAAACACCCAGAGCCAAAGAGTGTTAGGCATCACTTAAGTCTTCCTGTGTGTGTGATCTAAAGACTTATTACACTTGAGGACTGTGAATCCTCCAGCTGGTTAGGCGTCGCGTTCTGAGCATCCAAGAGTCATTGTGGATCGCCAGTGAACGAAGTCTGTGAAGGTTTGGAAGTCTACCTTGAAGACTTACCAGAGTGATTGGGCGAGGACTGTGTGTCCTTAGCTCAAGGGGAATAAGGTGAAGACACGGTCTTCTGAGTTAAATCTCAGCCTCCCTAACCAGACGTATAGTTGTCACAGCAACTGGAACTGGTCCAACAAATCATTGTCTTCAACGAGCAACTGGTTCTATCCTTTCCATCTCTTTATTTATAGTTGGTCCTTGTGAAGTCATTACCTGTTTGCATTATCTTTTGTCTTCACTGAGTGACTGCTTGTTCTGATTGGCTTCATACTATCTTCCATCCTGATCTATACTGCCTAGCTGCTATTAGTCTTTGTGCTTTCACTTCATTGAATACTTGACTATGGCTTGCCTAGTGTAGTCTACCTTCCGCTACATGGTAATAGGTTTATTTCTATCGTTTGTCTTCGAAACTTATATCTTTTGAAGACTTTCATAAAAATCGCCTATTCACCCCCCTCTAGTCGATCACTAGCACTTTCAATTGGTATCAGAGCAAGGTACTCCCTTGTTCTGTGTGATTCGGTTTAACCACCTGGAGTTTTAGCTATGTCGACCGCAGGGATAATCAAAGTCTCCATTGCGTGCCCCGTCTTCGATGGAACTGAATATCCCTACTGGAAGAATAAGATGCGCATGCATCTTGAAGCCATTGATGTCGACCTCTGGTATGTCGTCAAGAATGGCGTTCCCAAGGCTGGTGAAGGTGTCACCGCTGCTGATGTCAAGAAGTTCGTTCAACTGGACTCCACTGCCAAAAACATCATCTGTGGTCATCTGACCAAAGGGCAGTATGGCCGTGTGAGTGCTCTGGAAACATCTAAGCTAGTCTGGGACTGGTTCTCCAAGGTCAACGAAGGCGTTTCAACCCAAAGAGATCAAAGGATCAGTGTCCTTCGCAACCTCTTCAACCGCTTCAAGAGAAACGACAATGAAAATGTTCACTCACGTTTGATCGCCTTACTGACATCACAAATGAGCTTCAAGCTCTCGGCGCTACTGAGATCACCAAGCATGAAATCGTCAAGACACTCCTGAGATCACTTGACAGCTCATTTGACACCCTAGCCCTGATGATTCAAGAACGCCCTGACTTCAAGACACTCGATTCGTCTGACATACTTGAAAGGCTCAACACACATGAGTTTTGGCTTTCTGAGAAAAGAGATATCTACGGTCCCAACTATGGCCGAACTCGGGCCTTGAAGGCAAAAGCTGTCTCCTCATCTGAAGAAGAATCTGACTGCAGTTCTGATGATCCTGAAGACATTGGAAAGGAGCTTAATATGCTTGTGAAGAAGTTCCAAAAATTCACCAAGAAGAAAGGCTTCAGAAAGTCTTCACGATCAATCTCAAGGAATGATGAAGCTTCTGCTCATGACTACAAGAAGAGAACATGCCACAAGTGCAAGAAACCTGGTCACTACATCTCTGAGTGTCCATAGTGGGACAATGAGAACAAGAAGAAGAAGAAGAAGAAGAAGAGCAAGGAATATGATTCTGACGACAAGAAGAAGAAGAAATACTCAAAGTCTTCTTCCAAGTCTTCCTCAAAGTCTTCATCACACAAGAAGAGCTCATCTGGCAAGGCTCGTGCATTTGTTGGCAAGGAAATGGATTCAGAGGAGGAGTCTGCTTCTGAGGAGGCGGAGGTGGAGTCTGAGGAGGAGTCCAACTCTGGCGTTGCAAGTCTGGCTACAACCTATGTTGCCAAGTCCTTCTTCAACACTAAAGACAATGACTTCATCACCGACGCCGATGCTGATGACAAGGACAATTCCACTCCCACCTACTGCTTCATGGCATGCGGTGCAAGGTAAACTCACGCACCACTCACTATCAAACATCAAGTGAATATGACTCTGATTGTGGTTCCAAACCCAGCTACAAAACACTTTCTAAAATTGTAACTGAACAACAGAAAGCTATGGAACATATTCAAAAACTGTTAGACAAAAGCGATGACCTGTTAGACGCTGAAATGACTCGATCCCAGTCCTTAATCGAAGACATAAAAAATCTTCATGTTAAGTATGAGGAACTTGAAAGTCGTCATGAAACGCTCTCAACAACTCATGAAAAGCTTTCCTATGATTATTTTCAAAGGAAGCAAGATCTTGAGAAATTGAGAACGGCTCATGAAGATCTTCAAAAGGAAAACGAGTCACTTCGCGCCAAATATATCAGTCCCGCTCAGGAAGGATTTAAACCACCATGTCTTAAGTGCATTGAGCATGACAATGCTACTTCTGTTGCTGGATGTTCTACTGCTGCTACTGTTGCAATATCTTCAACTATTGATGTGGTAACTAACCCCTCTGCTGAGGATGCCACTGCTATTGCTGATGAAAATGCTAGGTTGAAGACATTGCTTGAAACAGGGATGTACAAAAGTCTCAAAGGGCATCAGACACTATATGATGTCCTCAAAATGCAGATCCTGAACCAAAACCCTAGGAAAGAGGGTGTTGGGTTCAAAAGGAAAATGAATGTTGATGGCTCTTACTGGAAACCTGAGCAGTACCCCAAAACCACATGGGTTGCTGTAAAGGAACCTTCAGTGGATCCATCCACCCTATCTGGCTTCACTTGTACTAATCCCAGTGTCATTGATGAATCCTTTGATGCAAACTATAAACTGTTTAAGAATCAGAAGGGTGAAGTGTTTGCCAGGTATATTGGTACTAACTGCAGGAATGGGCCACCTATGAAGAAAGTCTGGGTGCCGAAAAAGTGTCTGGAAAATCTTCCTGTGAATGTCATCATGACACCACAAGTGAAGAAGACAAACCCCAGACCACATGCTTCATATGGTCCAAAGGCTTCATACATACAGAGGACTCACCTGAGTTGCACTAACGCAAATGTTTTGCAGGGAAACCATACTCAGGTCTATGAATACAAGCGTGTTTCATCGGACCGCCATGTTCATAAGACCCAGAACTACTCTGCTTATTCTTATGAGTACTATTCTCCACCTGCTAGACTATTTGCTAGGGCTCCCAAGACAAAGTTCTCAGATGCTGCACTTAGACTCATTGCTTCGAAGCCACCCTTGAAGATGTGGGTGGCTAAGAAAGTTTAACTCTCTTTTGCAGGGAAGGGTCTCCAGTCGAAAATCAAATGCGTCTGAAGCTATTGCTGGGGACCTTTAACATCTTGTAGGGCGCAAGATCAAATGCCCAAATGGTCTTATTATGTATTTTGTTCCTGAGTCACTTGCTACCTGCCCTATCAGTCCTAACCTCGATCTAAGATTTCATAATCCACTTGCTCGTCAAATGTTTATGCTTCAAAATTCTCTTCGTGAAGCCTATCCCCCTAACTGCACTGTAGGGTATGACACCAGCTGCTTCAGAATGGATTTATTGATATTGGATGTACTAATCACATGACTGGCAAGCGAAGTCTTCTCATGGACTCAACTCTACATCCATCTAACAGAAGTCACATCACATTTGCTGATACTGGCAAAAGCAAGGTATTGGGTCTAGGTAGAGTTGCAATCTCAAAAGATCAGCACATGGATAAAGTGATGCTTGTCGAATCCCTTGGTTTCAACTTAATGTCCGTCTCAATGCTTTGCGATTTGAAAATGATTGTGATATTTGGAAAATATCGTTGCCTAGTTCTAATGGAATCTGACAAGTCTCTAGTCTTTGAAGGGTATCGGAAAGATGATTTGTACATGGTAGATTTCTCAGCAGGACCACAGCTCGCCGTATGTCTTCTTGCAAAAGCTTCAGAATGCTGGCTCTGGCATCGAAGGCTAGGGCATGCTGGCATGAGGAATTTTCACACTCTTGCAAAGAAGAAGCATATCATAGGCATCGAGGGCGTCAAGTTCAAGAAGGATCACTTATGCGCTGCCTGCGAAGCTGGAAAGATGACGAGGGCCAAGCATCCCTCGAAGACAATCATGACAACGACTCAACCCTTCGAACTGCTACACACGGACCTCTTTGGTCCTACTCACTACTCAACTCTTACTACTACTGCTTGTCTCTATGGCTTCCTCATTGTTGATGATTATTCAAGATATACATGGGTGTTGGGTAACGTAGTAATTTCAAAAAAATTCCTACGCACATGCAAGATCATGGTGATGCATAGCAACGAGAGGGGAGAGTGTGATCTACGTACCCTTGTAGATCGATAACGGAAGCGTTAGCACAACGTGGTTGATGTAGTCGTACGTCTTCACGGCCCGACCGATCAAGCACCGAAACTACGGCACCTCCGAGTTCTAGCACACGTTCAGCTCGATGACGATCCCCGGACTCCGATCCAGCAAAGTGTCAGGGAAGAGTTCCGTCAGCACGACGGCATGGTGACGATCTTGATATACTACCGTCGCAGGGCTTCGCCTAAGCACCGCTACAATATTATCGAGGACTATGGTGGAAGGGGGCACCGCACACGGCTACGAATATGATCACGTGGATCAACTTGTGTCTCTAGGGGTGCTCCCTTCCTCCGTATATAAAGGATCAAAGGGGGGTGCGGCCGGCCAGGAGAGGGCGCTCCAGGAGGAGTCCTACTCCCTCTGGGAGTAGGATTCCCCCCCCCCTTTCCTAGTTGGAATAGGATTCGGGAGGGGGGAAAGAGGAGAGAGAGAAGGAAGGGGGGCGCCGGCCCCCTCTCCTTGTCCTATTCAGACTAGGGGGAGGGGCGCACGGCCCAGCCCTGGCCACCTCTCCTCTCTTCCACTAAGGCCCATATTCCTCCCGGGGGGTTCCGGTAACCTCCCGGTACTCCGGTAAAACCCCGATTTCACCCGGAACACTTCCGATATCCAAATATAGGCTTCCAATATATCAATCTTTATGTCTCGACCATTTCGAGACTCCTCGTCATGTCCGTGATCACATCCGGGAATCTGAACAAACTTCGGTACATCAAAATGCATAAACTCATAATATAACTGTCATCAAAACCTTAAGCGTGCGGACCCTACGGGTTCGAGAACAATGTAGACATGACCGAGACACGTCTCCGGTCAATAACCAATAGCGGAACCTTGATGCTCATATTGGCTCCTACATATTCTACGAAGATCTTTTATCGGTCAGATCGCATAACAACATATGTTGTTCCCTTTGTCATCGGTATGTTACTTGCCCGAGATTCGATTGTCGGTATCTCAATACCTAGTTCAATCTCGTTACGGCAAGTATCTTTACTCGTTCCGTAATACATCATCTCACAACTAACTCATTAGTTGCAATGCTTGCAAGGATTATGTGATGGGCATTACCGAGAGGGCCCAGAGATACCTCTCCAACAATCGGAGTGACAAATCCTAATCTCGAAATACGCCAACCCAACATGTACCTTTGGAGACACCTGTAGAGCACCTTTATAATCACCCAGTTACGTTGTGACGTTTGGTAGCACACAAAGTGTTCCTATGGTAAACGGGAGTTGCATAATCTCATAGTCATAGGAACATGTATAAGTCATGAAGAAAGCAATAGCAACATACTAAACGATCGGGTGCTAAGCTAATGGAATGGGTCATGTCAATCAGATCATTCACCTAATGATGTGATCCCGTTAATCAAATAAGAACTCTTTGTCCATGGTTAGGAAACATAACCATCTTTGATTAACGAGCTAGTCTAGTAGAGGCATACTAGTGACACTCTGTTTGTCTATGTATTCACACATGTATTATGTTTCCGGTTAATACAATTCTAGCATGAATAATAAACATTTATTATGATATAAGGAAATAAATAATAACTTTATTATTGCCTCTAGGGCATATTTCCTTCAGTCTCCCACTTGCACTAGAGTCAATAATCTAGATTATACAGTAATGATTCTAACACCCATGGAGTCTTGGTGTTGATCATGTTTTGCTCGTGGAAGAGGCTTAGTCAACGGATCTGCTACATTCAGATCCGTATGTATCTTGCAAATCTCTATGTCTCCCACCTGGACTAGATCCCGGATGGAATTGAAGCATCTCTTGATGTTCTTGATTCTCTTGTGAAATCTGGATTCCTTTGCCAAGGCAATTGCACCAGTATTGTCACAGAAGATTTTCATTGGACCCGATGCACTAGGTATGACACCTAGATCGGATATGAACTCCTTCATCCAGACTCCTTCATTTGCTGCTTCCGAAGCAGCTATGTATTCCGCTTCACACGTAGATCCCGCCACGACGCTTTGTTTAGAACTGCACCAACTGACAGCTCCACCATTTAATGTAAATACGTATCCGGTTTGCGATTTAGAATCGTCCGGATCAGTGTCAAAGCTCGCATTGACATAACCACTAACGATTAGCTCTTTGTCACCTCCATAAACGAGAAACATATCCTTAGTCCTTTTCAGGTATTTCAGGATGTTCTTGACCGCTGTCCAGTGATCCACTCCTGGATTACTTTGGTACCTCCCTGCTAGACTTATAGCAAGGCACAGATCAGGTCTGGTACACAGCATTGCATACATGATAGAGCCTATGGCTGAAGCATAGGGAACATCTTTCATTTTCTCTCTATCGTCTACAGTGGTCGGGCATTGAGTCTGACTCAACTTCACACCTTGTAACACAGGCAAGAACCCTTTCTTTGCTTGATCCATTTTGAACTTCTTCAACACTTTGTCAAGGTATGTGCTTTGTGAAAGTCCAATCAAGCGTTTTGATCTATCTCTATAGATCTTAATGCCTAATATGTAAGCAGCTTCACCGAGGTATTCAACTGAAAAACTCTTATTCAAGTATCCCTTTATGCTATCCAGAAATTCTATATCATTTCCAATTAGTAATATGTCATCCACATATAATATCAGAAATGCTACAGAGCTCCCACTCACTTTCTTGTAAATACAGGCTTCTCCAAAAGTCTGTACAAAACCAAATGCTTTGATCATACTATAAAAGCGTTTATTCCAACTCCGAGAGGCTTGCACCAGTCCATAAATGGATCGCTGGAGCTTGCACACTTTGTTAGTTCCCTTTGGATCGACAAAACCTTCTAGTTGCATCATATACAACTCTTCTTCTAGAAATCCATTCAGGAATGCAGTTTTGACATACATCTGCCAAATTTCATAATCATAAAATGCGGCAATTGCTAACATGATTCGGACAGACTTTAAGCATCGCTACGGGTGAGAAGGTCTCATCGTAGTCAATCCCTTGAACTTGCCGAAAACCTTTTGAGACAAGTCGAGCTTTGTAGGCAGTAATATTGCCGTAAGCGTCCATCTTCTTCTTGAAGATCCATTTATTCTCAATTGCTTGCCGATCATTAGGCAAGTCAACCAAAGTCCATACTTTGTTCTCATACATGGATACCATCTCAGATTTCATGGCTTCAAGCCATTTTGCGGAATCTGGGCTCACCATCGCTTCTTCATAGTTCGTAGGTTCATCATGATCTAGTAGCATGACTTCCAGAACAGGGTTGCCGTACCACTCTGGTGCGGATCTTACTCTGGTTGATCTACGAGGTTCAGTAGTATCTTGTTCTGAAGTTTCATGATCATCATCATTAGCTTCCTCACTAATTGGTGTAGGTGTCACAGAAACAGGTTTCTGTGATGTACTACTTTCCAATAAGTGAGTAGGTACAGTTACCTCGTCAAGTTCTACTTTCCTCCCACTCACTTCTTTCGAGAGAAACTCCTTCTCCAGAAAGTTTCCGAATTTGGCAACAAAAGTCTTGCCTTCGGATCTGTGATAGAAGGTGTATCCAATAGTTTCCTTTGGATATCCTATGAAGACACATTTTTCCGATTTGGGTTCGAGCTTATCAGGTTGAAGCTTTTTCACATAAGCATTGCAGCCCCAAACTTTCAGAAACGACAACTTTGGTTTCTTGCCAAACCACAGTTCATAAGGTGTCGTCTCAACGGATTTTGATGGTGCCCTATTTAACGTGAATGCGGCCGTCTCTAGAGCGTATCCCCAAAACGATAGCGGTAAATCAGCAAGAGACATCATAGATCGTACCATATCTAGTAAAGTACGATTACGACGTTCGGACACACCATTACGCTGTGGTGTTCCGGGTGGCATGAGTTGCGAAACTACTCCACATTGTTTCAAATGTACACCAAACTCGTAACTCAAATATTCTCCTCCACGATCAGATCGTAGGAATTTTATTTTCTTGTTACGATGATTTTCAACTTCACTCTGAAATTCTTTGAACTTTTCAAAGGTTTCAGACTTGTGTTTCATTAAGTAGATATACCCATATCTGCTTAAGTCATCTGTGAAGGTGAGAAAATAACGATATCCGCCACGAGTCTCAATATTCATCGGACCACATACATCTGTATGTATGATTTCTAACAAATATGTTGCTCTCTCCATAGTATCGGAGAACGGTGTTTTTGTCATCTTACCCATAAGGCACGGTTCGCAAGTACCAAGTGATTCATAATCAAGTGGTTCCAAAAGCCCATCAGTATGGAGTTTCTTCATGCGCTTTATACCGATATGACCTAAACGGCAGTGCCACAAATAAGTTGCACTATCATTATCAACTCTGCATCTTTTGGTTTCAACACTATGAATATGTGTGTCACTACTATCGAGATTTAATAAGAATAGACCACTCTTTAAGGGTGCATGACCATAAAAGATATTACTCATGTAAATAGAACAACCATTATTCTCTGATTTAAATGAATAACCGTCTCGCATCAAACAAGATCCAGATATAATGTTCATGCTTAACGCTGGAACCAAATAACAATTATTTAGGTCTAATATTAATCCCGAAGGTAGATGTAGAGGTAGCGTACCGACTGCAATCACATCGACTTTGGAACCATTTCCCACGCGCATTGTCACCTCGTCCTTAGCTAATCTTCGCTTAATCCGTAGTCCCTATTTCGAGTTGCAAATATTAGCAACAGAACCAGTATCAAATACCCAGGTGCTTCAGCGAGCATTAGTAAGGTACACATCAATAACATGTATATCACATATACCTTTGTTCACCTTGCCATCCTTCTTATCCGCCAAATACTTGAGGCAGTTCCGCTTCCAGTGACCAGTCTGCTTGCAGTAGAAGCACTCAGTTTCAGGCTTAGGTCCAGGTTTGGGTTTCTTCTCTTGAGCAACAACTTGCTTGCTGTTCCTTTTGAAGTTCCCCTTCTTCTTCCCTTTGCCCTTTTTCTTGAAACTAGTGGTCTTGTTGACCATCAACACTTGATGCTCCTTCTTGATTTCTACCTCCGCAGCTTTCAGCATTGCGAAGAGCTCGGGAATAGTCTTATTCATCCCTTGCATATTATAGTTCATCACGAAGCTCTTGTAGCTTGGTGGCAGTGATTGGAGAATTCTGTCAATGACGCAATCATCTGGAAGATTAACTCCCAATTGAATCAAGTGATTATTATACCCAGACATTTTGAGTATATGCTCACTGACAGAACTGTTCTCCTCCATCTTGCAGCTATAGAATTTATTGGAGACTTCATATCTCTCAATCCGAGCATTTGCTTGAAATATTAACTTCAACTCCTGGAACATCTCATATGCTCCATGACATTCAAAACGTCGTTGAAGTCCCGATTCTAAGCCGTAAAGCATGGCACACTGAACTATCGAGTAGTCATCAGCTTTGCTCTGCCAGACGTTCATAACATCTGGTGTTGCTCCAGCAGCAGGCCTAGCACCCAGCGGTGCTTCTAGGACGTAATTGTTCTGTGCAGCAATGAGGATAATCCTCAAGTTACGGACCCAGTCCGTGTAATTGCTACCATCATCTTTCAACTTTGCTTTCTCAAGGAACGCATTAAAATTCAACGGAACAACAGCACGGGCCATCTATCTACAATCAAACATGAATAAGCAAGATACTATCAGGTACTAAGTTCATGATAAATTTAGGTTCAATTAATCATATTACTTAAAGAACTCCCACTTAGATAGACATCCCTCTAATCCTCTAAGTGATTACGTGATCCAAATCAACTAAACCATGTCCGATCATCACGTGAGATGGAGTAGCTTCATTGGTGAACATCACTATGTTGATCATATCTACTATATGATTCACGCACGACCTTTCGGTCTCCGTGTTCCGAGGCCATATTTGTATATGCTTGGCTCGTCAAGTATAACCTGAGTATTCCGCATGTGCAACTGTTTTGCACCCATTGTATTTGAACGTAGAGCCTATCACACCTGATCATCACGTGGTGTCTCAGCACGAAGAACTTTCGCAACGGTGCATACTCAGGGAGAACACTTCTTGATAATTAGTGAGAGATCATCTTATAATGCTACCGTCAATCAAAGCAAGATAAGATGCATAAAAGATAAACATCACATGCAATCAATATAAGTGATATGATATGGCCATCATCATCTTGTGCTTGTGATCTCCATCTTCGAAGCACCGTCATGATCACCATCATCACCGGCGCGACACCTTGATCTCCATCGTAGCATCGTTGTCGTCTCGCCAATCTTATGCTTCCACGACTATCGCTACCGCTTAGTGATAAAGTAAAGCATTACAGCGTGATTGCATTGCATACAATAAAGCGACAACCATATGGCTCCTGCCAGTTGCCGATAACTTGGTTACAAAACATGATCATCTCATACAATAAAATTTAGCATCATGTCTTGACCATATCACATCACAACATGCCCTGCAAAAACAAGTTAGACGTCCTCTACTTTGTTGTTGCATGTTTTACGTGGCTGCTACGGGCTTAAGCAAGAACCAATCTTACCTACGCATGAAAACCACAACGATAGTTTGTCAAGTTGGTGCTGTTTTAACCTTCGCAAGGACCGGGCGTAGCCATACTCGGTTCAACTAAAGTTGGAGAAACTGTCACCCGCTAGCCACCTTTGTGCAAAGCACGTCGGGAGAACCGGTCTCGCGTAAGCGTACGTGTAATGTCGGTCCGGGCCGCTTCGTCCAACAATACCGCCGAACCAAAGTATGACATGCTGGTAAGCAGCATGAATTATATCGCCCACAACTCACTTGTGTTCTACTCGTGCAAATAACATCAACACATAAAACCTAGGCTCGGATGCCACTGTTGGGTAACGTAGTAATTTCAAAAAAATTCCTACACACACGCAAGATCATGGTGATGCATAGCAACGAGAGGGGAGAGTGTGATCTACGTACCCTTGTAGATCGATAACGGAAGCGTTAGCACAACGTGGTTGATGTAGTCGTACGTCTTCACGGCCCGACCGATCAAGCATCGAAACTACGGCACCTCCGAGTTCTAGCACACGTTCAGCTCGATGACGATCCCCGGACTCCGATCCAGCAAAGTGTCAGGGAAGAGTTCCGTCAGCACGACGGCATGGTGACGATCTTGATGTACTACCGTCGCAGGGCTTCGCCTAAGCACCGCTACAATATTATCGAGGACTATGGTGGAAGGGGGCACCGCACATGGCTAAGAATATGATCACGTGGATCAACTTGTGTCTCTAGGGGTGCTCCCTGCCTCCGTATATAAAGGATCAAAGGGGGGTGCGGCCGGCCAGGAGAGGGCGCGCCAGGAGGAGTCCTACTCCCTCTGGGAGTAGGATTCCCCCCCCCTTCCCTAGTTGGAATAGGATTCGGGAGGGGGGAAAGAGGAGAGAGAGAAGGAAGGGGGGCGCCAGCCCCCTCTCCTTGTCCTATTCGGACTAGGGGGGGAGGGGCGCGCGGCCCAGCCCTGGCCACCTCTCCTCTCTTCCACTAAGGCCCACTAGGCCCATATTCCTCCCGGGGGGTTCCGGTAACCTCCCGGTACTCCGGTAAAACCCCGATTTCACCCGGAACACTTCCAATATCCAAATATAGGCTTCCAATATATCAATCTTTATGTCTCGACCATTTCGAGACTCCTCGTCATGTCCGTGATCACATCCGGGAATCCGAACAAACTTCGGTACATCAAAATGCATAAACTCATAATATAACTGTCATCAAAACCTTAAGCGTGCGGACCTTACGGGTTCGAGAACAACGTAGACATGACCGAGACACGTCTCCGGTCAATAACCAATAGCGGAACCTGGATGCTCATATTGGCTCCTACATAATCTACGAAGATCTTTTATCGGTCAGACCGCATAACAACATACGTTGTTCCCTTTGTCATCGGTATGTTACTTGCCCGAGATTCGATCGTCGGTATCTCAATACCTAGTTCAATCTCATTACCGGCAAGTCTCTTTACTCATTCCGTAATACATCATCTCACAACTAACTCATTAGTTGCAATGCTTGCAAGGCTTATGTGATGTGCATTACCGAGAGGGCCCAGAGATACCTCTCCGACAATCAGAGTGACAAATCCTAATCTCGAAATACGCCAACCCAACATGTACCTTTGGAGACACCTGTAGAGCACCTTTATAATCACCCAGTTACGTTGTGACGTTTGGTAGCACACAAAGTGTTCCTCCGGTAAACGGGAGTTGCATAATCTCATAGTCATAGGAACATGTATAAGTCATGAAGAAAGCAATAGCAACATACTAAACGATCGGGTGCTAAGCTAATGGAATGGGTCATGTCAATCAGATCATTCACCTAATGATGTGATCCCGTTAATCAAATAACAACTCTTTGTCCATGGTTAGGAAACATAACCATCTTTGATTAACGAGCTAGTCTAGTAGAGGCATACTAGTGACACTCTGTTTGTCAATGTATTCACACATGTATTATGTTTCCGGTTAATACAATTCTAGCATGAATAATAAACATTTATCATGATATAAGGAAATAAATAATAACTTTATTATTGCCTCTAGGGAATATTTCCTTCAATGGGTGCATATAATTCTCTACAAGACTGAAGTGTAGGATGTCTTCAGACGCTTCGCCAATCGAGCCATGAATAACTATGGTGTCAAGATCAAGCACATCCGAAGTGACAACGACACTGAATTCAAGAACATCGGCCTCAACACTTATCTTGATACATTGGGCATCACTCATGAGTTCTCAGCCCCGTACATGCCGCAGCAGAATGGCATCGTGGAACGCAAGAACAGAACACTCATTGAGATGGCTCGAACAATGCTCGATGAATACAAGACTCCAATGAAGTTCTGGACTAAAGCCATTGATACTGCATGCCATGTCATCAACCGTGTTTATCTTCACAAGCTTCTGAACAAAACATCCTATGAACTCCTCACTGGTAAGAAGCCAAATGTCAGTTACTTCAGAGTATTTGGTGCCAGGTGCTGGATCAAGGATCCTCATCACACTTCAAAATTTGCACCGAAAGCACATGAAGGTTTTATGCTTGGTTACGGAAAGGATTCGCACTCCTACAGAGTCTTCAACCTCTTTCACTATAAAGTGGTTGAAACTGTGGATGTGCGGTTCGATGAGACTAACGGCTCGCAAAGAGAGCACCTGCCAAATGTGCTAGATGAAATTCCACCCAGTGAATCCATCAAGCTTATGGGAACTTGAGAAATCATACCGTCTGAAGTACAGCCTGAAGAGGAACTTATCATCTGTGCACCTGATCAACCTGAATACAATGCTCAGCCTGAAGACAATCCTTCAAATGACGACAATGATCAGCAAGAGCAAAATCTTCGTCCAGTTCATCCTCGTGTTGCAAATGAAGTACAGATTGAGAAGATAATCGATAGCATCAATGCACCTGGTCCACTCACTCGATCAAGGGCAACACAACTAGCAAATTTCTGTGGACACTTTGCATTCATCTCAATATCAGAACCCAAGAAAGTTGATGAAGCCTTCATGGAACCTGAATGGATTCAAGCTATGCAAGAAGAGCTTCAATAGTTTGAGCTAAATAATGTATGGGAACTGGTCAAGCGTCCTGATCCTCGTAAGCACAATATCATAGGCACTAAATGGATATATCGCAACAAGCAAGATGAGCATGGTCAAGTTGTCAGAAACAAGGTTTGTCTCGTTGCTCAAGGATACACTCAAGTTGAAGGAATTGACTTCGATGAAACATTTGCTCCTGTGGCTAGGCTTGAAGCCATACGCATACTGCTAGCCTATGCAAATCATGATAACATCCTTCTGTATCAAATGGATGTGAAGAGTGCTTTTCTCAATGGCAAGATTGAAGAAGAAGTGTATGTTGCACAACCGCCTGTCTTTGAAGATCCAAAACATCCTGACATGGTTTACAAGCTCAACAAGGCACTGTATGGCCTCAAACAAGCCCCCCGTGCTTGGTATGACACACTCAAAGACTTCCTGAAGAGCAAAGGCTTCAAACTTGGTTCCCTGGATCCCACACTCTTCACGAAGACATATGATGGTGAACTGTTTGTGTGCCAAATATATGTGGATGACATTATCTTCGGCTGCACTAATCAGAAATACAGTGATAGGTTTGGATACATGATGCAAGAGCAATATCAGATGTCCATGATGGGTGAGCTGAAGTTCTTCCTTGGTCTTCAAATACGGCAGCAACGCAACGGCATCTTCATATCTCAAGAGAAATACCTCAAAGATTGCCTAAAGAAGTTTAGAATGCAAGACTGCAAAGGTTATACGACGCCAATGCCTACCAAGAGTCATCTAGATTCTGACGCCAATGGTAAAGAGTTCGATCAAAAGGTATACCGCTCCATGATTGGTTCTTTGCTTTACTTATGTGCATCTAGGCCAGATATCATGCTTAGTGTTTGCATGTGTGCCTGATTCCAAGCGGCACCAAAGGAATCGCATCACTTAGCTGTGAAGCGAATTCTTTGATATTTGGCTTACACCCCAACACTAGGATTATGGTATACAAAGGGCTCAGAGTTTGATCTAGTTGGATTCTCGGATGCTGATTATGCTGGTGACAAGGTGGATCGCAAGTCTACATCAGGCACATGTCACTTTCTGGGACGATCACTTGTGTGTTGGTCTTCAAAGAAGCAGAACTATGTATCTCTCTCCACTACTGAATCTGAATACATTGCTGCTGGATCTTGCTGCGCTCAGCTTCTATGGATGAAGCAAACACTCAAAGACTATGGCATTCATCTGAAGCAAGTGCCACTCTACTGCGACAATGGAAGCGCTATCAAGATCGCCAACAACCCAGTTCAGCACTCGAAGACAAAGCACATTCAGATATGTCATCACTTTCTCAGAGATCATGTCATGAAGGAAGATATTGATATCATTCACATCAGCACTAAAGAGCAACTGGCAGATATCTTCACAAAGCCCTTGGATGAGAAAAGGTTTTTCAAGTTGCGATGTGAGCTAAATATCTTGGAATCCTCAAATGTCCTGTGATCATGCACACATCCTAACACTTATGCATATTGATGACTTAGATGTGCAAACACACGAAGAAACGTATATCTTCAACTAATGAAGACTTACACTCTAAGTGTGAATACGTTAACACGGAATTTGACTTCGGAGCGCCATGATAATTGTGCGTCGTGTCTGGGTCTAATACTTCCTATATGGTGGGTAACGCCACCACCAAACTTGTGTTTGGAATACTTTTTGTTGGTGTTACATTTGCAAAGTCTTCGCATTTTGTTTGTCTTCAATGTTAACATGGCTTCATGTTTATCTTCAATGTACTGATTTGGTTTCTGTCCTCTACAGCATTCACTTATAGCTTGTCTTCTAGTTGAATTTTTTGAACTAAGTGAATGTGATCGGACCCTGACCTTTCTTTGCTCCTGTCTTAAGTCTATCTATCCAAATCATATGCATTCTATTGAAACTATCGAATGTCTTCGCTGCGTCCTTGTCAGCAGAAGATATAGAGACAAACATTAAATCTGTTTTAAATGCTCAATCCTTTTTACCTGAAACCCGGAGAAGCGGGAACGACCACCCAACAATCCAGGCGTGCGTGGGAACGTGGAACAACCTCCAATGCGTTGCGTGATCGCCACGTGTCCTTCAGATGTGAACCGCCAGGGGCACCTGCGTAATAAGGTTGTGCCGTCCCTGTCCCTATAAATACACGCCTCACCCCAGTCATTATCTCTTATTCCACTTCTCTCTCACACACAAACCCTAGCGCCACCTCTAGCCCTCGACGACACCAGCGACGAAGCGCTTAGCTGCCGCGACCTCACCGACGCCGTCCTCACGCCGGCCGCGGACATCGTCTTCTCCGCCGTCGCCGTAGGTGTCCTCCGTCGCCAAGTTAGGGCACGGAAGATCGAACTGCTCGGCCTCATCTCCTACTATGTCTAGCAGTTCCTCGAGTGGTAAATAAAAACTCTTTTTACAGTCCTTTTGATCCGATAGATTCATCCTTTTCAACCGCAAGCGGTTTCTGTTCCTACAAAGTTGAATCTATCTCGTTCTGCATCTCATAGCATGCCAAGTATGTTCACTCATGCTTCACGAAGTAGTTAGATTCCTCACTTGTACTTATTCATGGATTCGTACAAATTTGGAACCAACTCTCTACATATGAGTGAATGTCTTCACACTATGAGGTCAGTGTCTTCTAAAACTGATTTATCTTCAAAATCTTCTAAGAATGCATATGACCTCTTCCCCTTCCCTCGCATCTCTAATGCTATCACAAGTACATGTCCGTGGGAGAATCCCTTGGTTCTCATAGTCTGGATTCATTTGAAGAGTTCTTACAGCATCACATAAATTCTCCTGAAGCTAGTTCCTGTCTGACCAGTAGACAAAAGACTTTGACAGTATTGAAGCCTTTCAGTCTAAACTTCATGGCAACAGAAAAAATCAGTCAGGAAGGGCGGCAGACAGCACCGTGGAAACACTGCTAAGGACCTGCCACCGGATCTCTATGAGTTATACAAGTCAGATCCAGAAGAGACCTATGGAGAATGCAAGAATCGAATCCAATGGATTCGAAGACATTGGGCAGAGGAATGGTTCAAGTACAGATTCGTCACCGATGAATATGTTGAGAAGAATGCCATAAAGGGCCCCTGGGGAGATATAATATACAAAGGTCTTCAGCCCAAGTCAAAGTCCGAAGCTATTGCTCAGGGCTTCTACCCCTGCATGATTCGTGGACCTCAGCCTGCTAATGCCGACCCATCCTCTCTGTTATGGTGTCGTGAAGATAATCTCTTCAAGCGCAACTATCAGGCTGCAAAGAACTCGGCCAAGGAAAACAAGAAGTCATTGGGATTAGACTTCAACCCAGGCCCCTCTGCACCACGTGCTGACGGCACACGCGAAGCTGAACCCAATCTTGTTGGGCCCTTCTACAACTTAGAAGGTCTCATCACTCACATTCAGGTTCAAGGGGCAGCCGTGGACCACTCTGCAGATGACTTTGATTCTGACGAAGCGCCTGCACCATCGAAGCTTGTGAAGCAAAAGAAAACAAAGGCTTTGAAGCCCCCTTCTGCACCAAAGGTCTCATGGGCGAAGCCTCTGGCCACTGCACCTCCTGAAGTCAGTGTGCAGTCTGAAGATCTCTCACGCATCTCCAAGTCTGACAAGTTGAAAAAGCCCATGCAACCCACTGGTCAAGCACTGACTCCTGCTGCTATTTTGAGAAACGAGAATGACGTCATTGATCTGTCCAGCGACGACGATCTTGGCGATGACGCTCTTGAGCAATTGATAAAGAGCAAGCAAGAGGCGGAAATCTTCAATAATCTTCCCCTCTTTGATGTGGAGATCCTGTACAAGTTTATTGATGAGTGGTTTGACAGCCCAGATCTCAGTTTTGATGATCTTCAGCTCCCAATTGGCCTCAGCGTCTCTTTCCATGAAGCCATTGCTCCTAAGCTGGCTCTTGCACAGAAGATTGTTGAGCTGAAGCACAAAATTCACTATGAAAAGGCTCAGTTCAAGAAGCACATGGCCAAGCTCAATGTTGAAGACATTCAAAACTTCAAGGTCATGATGCATGAGCTCAAGGAGGCATTCCACAAGAAACGAGAAGAAGCAAAAGGTTCTCATGAGAGCATGAAGAATCTAGCTGCCAAATGTGTTCAAGGCTACAATGAAGCTGAAAAACACAAGGCTTTGGGGCGACCAGGCATCGACCCCAGAATGGCTGCCAAGAAGAAGAAGAAGAAGCCAGCTGTGGCCGAACCAGAAGCATCAAGGCAGGAAGAACCTCACATTGTCTTCCCGGCCAGTATGACAGGCTCGAAGCCTAAGGTCCCCACAGTGGCTTCAGAGTTCAAGAAAACTAGAGCAGCTGAAGCCGAAGCCAGAAAGCGCAAGACCAAAGCCACCACTGATGATGCTCGCCCAACCAAGAAAAGAAAAACAGAGAAGAGAGACCGGGCTGCTTCCATAGAGCCCCTTGTTGTCGAGCCAATTTCTATTGCTCGTCCTTCCTCTACACATTGAGAACATCGTTTGGTAGTTCAAGAGCCTGCTTCCATAGAGGCTCCTGAAGCTGAAGAGAATCCAGCTGTTGACCCCACCATAGCTGAAGACATTGGTCCTCATGACAATGTTGAAGATGATGAAGTCCTTCCTCAGATCGAGGTAAATTTGGTAGCATCGCCTGTTCTCACGAACATCGAACTCATCAGCATTGGTCGTCCATTGACGCCAATTGCTCAGGATGACTCATGGGTTGATCACCCTCAAGAATCCCCTCGTGATGAAGAAACACCAGTCACTCCCCCACCACAAGTCACCACTCCGGTGATTGACAATGAAGACTTTGAGGCCCAACCAACTCCATCTCCATAGGCGTCGCCAGCATTTCGCAGGCTTCGCAAAGGACCAAGGCCACAGGTCACATTGTCAAGTGTTCCAGAAGGAGAAGAGCGCCAATCCATTTCACGCGAAGTCTTTCCTGAAGCCTCTCCTACTGCGAACATCCCTGAATCTAAAGCCAGAACAACTGAAGATATTCCGGCTGCATCAGCCGATGACCATGAAGAAGAACCAAGAGAAGAAGAACGTGTTGCTACACCCCCGTCCAACCCTGAAGTTGTTCTCGAGGAGAACGTGTCCGACCCTCCAGCTCCAGAAGTGGAGGTTACCAATACTGAGGCAGCCACCAACATCATCACTGAAGCCAATGACGTTGTCATGGCTGAAGCTAATGTGACGCCTGAAGCTAATGTGGTGCCAGAAGTGAATGCACCTGAAGCCAATGCAGCACCCGAAGCAAATCCGCTGGATGAAGCCAATGCCTCTGCTCCTGTACCTCCTCCAAGGCCACACACCATCGAGCAAGCATATGATCGTGGACGGCTCATTACCGTCCGCTGGCCAATCCTGGTTCCTCCGCCTGCTCCCGGACCTCAATTTGCCTATCATGTGGAGCACAGGCCTCAGGTCCAGAAGCCAAAGCCTAGGCTACCACGGTTTCCAGGTACTGCAACTTCACCAGGATCATTTAATCTGAATGGATTCAAGGCACACAACACATTCTTCCAAAGTGACAAGAACCCCTACACAAGGCCAAGAATCTCTTCAGACCGATTCTGGAGTTATCAGCAGCGAAGCTATTATTCATGCATCCTGTACAATCAGGGACGCATTTTCCCTCATATGCATCTTGATTGTGAAGCCATTGCTGGACGGCCATGCCTTGAAGAAGCCCTTGACTGCTTCCGTGATGCGGGTCTGCTCAACTTTGTGACTGCCAAGGAACACTGGAATGAAGAACTTCTGCTTCAATTCTATGCTACCCTCCACATTCGTGGATACAACAGGGATCCGAAGACTTGGATCCTTGAGTGGATGACAGGAGATGTTCATCATGAAGCTAAAGCCAAGATATCATTGAGCTTATAGCCCTGCCCACTCCTGGCGAATATTATGAACCAGGTTGTCAACAACACCAAAATGCTTTGGAGAGCATTTTCAGAAGCCAGAACCCAACATGAGCCAAATGCTGAGCATGATGAAGCCTTTGCCACGCGACGCTGAATACCCAACGGAATTCTTTGTTGAAGACCTAGAGTATCTGCCCCGCACCATTTACCATATCATCAGAAAAACTCTATGGCCTGTCAAAGGGCATTCATCTGCAGCGAAGCTTGAAGGAGCAATGAAGACTTTGGTATTCTATATCTTCAATGGCATAAGCTTCAATGCTCACGACTTCTTCATCAGGCAGTTGGCTGCATCTGGCTCCGACATCTTTGGTCTGAAGTTCTATGCTCCATGGGTAATGCGTCTTATCAAGCTTCACTCTGCCTTCAACTATCAGCCGTCTGCACGCAATCATCTAGTATTCTTGCCAGAGGTTGATCTGTCTGTTGAAGCTATTTACCCAGAGCCTGCAAAGGATCCAATTTATCTTCACAATGTTGATCGTCAAAGCTTCACCCAGCCCATTAAAGGAGTTCAGGCAGTCTCTCGTGTTTATCCCTTGGCTGGCAACACACGTGCCCCTCGCGCTCAAACTGAAGCCAGTGGAAGCACCATTGCCCAAAGGCCTCGGAAGCGATCTCGTGTTCTCAATGACCGAGAGCTTCTCGTCGCTCTACATCAGAAATAGGATAAGCATCATGACTGGCTTAAGCGTTAGATGCAAATCCTCTTGGTGGACGTCAATCGCATTCGCAATCCTGCCACCAAGAACGCCTTTGTTACACATGAAACCTGTCGGAGGTCCTGGAAGAGTTTGACTTTGCTCACTGCTGAAGCAGATCTTCAAGATGATGGCTTCACAGAAAGATTCAAGTTTGACTCCAATCCTCCAAGGAATGCTCACTTGCGTCGGACTCCCTCACTTGAAGACTCTGACTATTCTTCCTCGGCTGCAATGGTGAATGCCAGAGTTATCGATGATCAAGATGATGCCACTTCACCACCTGCACCTTCAGCGCGTGTCGACACTGCACCAAGTTCTTCTACACCACCGGACCTCAACGACGACCCTGCTGCTTCGCCTACTCCTCATGGGACGAGTATAAAGCTCTATGTCTTCAAACCTTTTTGGTCATTACTGACAAAAGGGTGAGAAGCATATGAGTTGATAGTCTTTAAGCGGGTCCATATGGGTGGTTGCTTTACTTTTTGCTACATTTGCCAAGTGCTTACAACTCTCGCTTTTGAATCATTTGGTTCGTTTTGAGTTGTAACACTTAAACTTGATAGCCGTCTGCTACCTTTTTGACACTATGTGATGCGATGATAAATTCCGCATGTGCGACGATAAATTCCGCACGAAGTCATTTTGCAGACGTCCATTTTTCATTATGCATGTCATTATCTTCGGTATATCATTTCATGCATGATGAATTGTCTTCATAAGTAGAAGAGGAGCTCCGCAAGTACAACCTGCCATGTGCATTTGCATTCAAAAGCAAAATACTTATATGCACATCTTCAGGGGGAGCCTTTCTGCTACTTACGAAGACAATACTTAAATCCTTCACAATTTCACATACTTTTATCCCCGTTGAAAACTTCAACCAGTTTGTCATCAATCACCAAAAAGGGGGAGATTGTAAGTGCATCTAGTGCCACCCCTAGTTGCTTTTGGAGCATTGACGACAAACCTGGTTGAGGGACTAATGTGTTTGTGAGAATTGCAGGATAACACAGGTAGTAGTCTCTCATTGATTCGGTTTAGCTACCGGAGATGACCCCTAAAAATGGATGAAGACATTGAAGACAAAGGTGGTATGTGAAGGTATTCACATTGAAGACTATGACAAGAGAAGACATCGCGTGAAGACTATGGAGCGCGAAGACTTAGTTGTTTCATTGTTTCCTTTTCTTCTTTGTTGAGTCATAGGAACCACCGTACTGTTAAGTGGGGTCCAAGTGAACCAGTCAGAATGACTGAAGTGATGCTTAACCAAAATCCTATGTCTTCGAGCGAAGACAATGAGAGCAAATCGTATCCAGAGTTGGGTAAGTTAGCTTTGCTTGTAGCCCAAGTAAACTTGACGTGTGTGTTTGAAATCTGACCGTTGGAACACGTGTCAGTTCCTTAGTGACCCAGGGTCATTTCGGACAAATCAGGTCGGGTTGCCTAGTGGCTATAAATAGCCCACCCCTTACACCATAAATTGGTTGGCTGCTCAGAGTTAGTGCACGGCTTTTGTCGTTTGAGAGCAACCCACCTTGAAGCCTTTGAGAGAGAAATCCTTGCGAATACAAAGCCCTGAACACCCAAAGCCAAAGAGTGTTAGGCATCACTTAAGTCTTCCTGTCTGTGTGATCTGAAGACTTATTACACTTGAGGACTGTGAATCCTCCAGCCGGTTAGGCGTCGTGTTCTGAGCATCCAAGAGTCATTGTGGATCGCCGGTGAACGAAGTCTGTGAAGGTTTGGAAGTCTACCTTGAAGACTTACTAGAGTGATTGGGCGAGGACTAGGTGTCCTTAGCTCAAGGGGAATAAGGTGAAGACACGGTCTTCTGAGTTAAATCTCAGCCTCCCTAACCTGACGTACAGTTGTCACAGCAACTGGAACTGGTCCAACAAATCATTGTCTTCAACGAGCAACTGGTTCTATCCTTTCCATCTCTTTATTTACAGTTGGTCCTTGTGAAGTCATTGCCTGTTTGCATTATCTTTTGTCTTCACTGAGTGACTGCTTGTTCTGATTGGCTTCATACTATCTTCCATCCTGATCTATACTGCTTAGCTGCTATTAGTCTTTGTGCTTTCACTTCATTGAATACTTGACTATGGCTTTCCTAGTGTAGTCTACCTTCCCCTGCATGGTAATGGGTTTATTTCTATAGTTTGTCTTCGAAACTTCTATGTTTTGAAGACCCATAAAAATCGCCTATTCACCCCCCCTCTAATCGATCACTAGCACTTTCAATGGTGCATGCACCCCTTTTGGGGTACACCAATAGTGGTACTTACTCGGCGGAGCCCACCCACAAAGCATAATTCCATGGCACCATTCGGTCCCCTACAAAGCACACGATTTGCAAGCTTTGGGCGCCGCCAAAAGTGATTATTTTTCACTTGGTTGGCCATGCAAAATAGGATTTGGACCGCAGATAGGTTGGCCAAACGCTTAAGCAAGAACAAGAGTTCGTTGATCACACATTCTTCAAGTGTCAGTTCACGACTAAGCTTTGGGACATGATCAAGGACTGACTACATCTTGAGAGTATTGATACTTCAACATGGCGCCGTCTGCGTTCCACTAAAGAGTGGTGGATTGGACCTATCCAACACTATCATCCCAAACCGGCCTCGCTTGCCATGCTCACTTCTTGGGCCATTTGGGGGGTGTTGTAACACTAACAAACTTCATTCTCTTCTTAATTGAATAGACGAGTTTAATCTTTTTTCCGTTTAGAAAAAAGAGCCTAAGGATCTCTTTGTTTTTCAAGTTTATATCAAACATAACTCGAAGTTAAGCATGAGTGGCGTCGAGAAAAATCCATTTCACAACCCTAAATTTGACTGCTTGTGGTTGTCCAAAGGAATCAATTGCTAGCACCAAGTGATTTCGTAACTAAGCTGCACAAATAAATAACTGAACCACACGAGGTCATAGGATTCCTGTGGACTGATGGTAGAGCGACTGGTTGCAAACTGAGAGCATCAACAGCAGGGCGCCCCAAACCCGCCTCAAACGCCCGGGTGGATGGCCCAGTCAGTGACTGGTCAAAAAAGACTGACCCAGATGGGCGCCTCAAATGGGTTTCAAACGCCTGGGCTGACCAACACCCATCATATCCAGCTCAAATATGAAGTGGATATCGAGAGGACCGGGCACGACCAAGAGCGTCCGCCACGTCATACTGTCGGCCAGGTCCCACACGGAATTGCCTGAAAACCCAACAGTCTGATGGGCGTCTCCTCCGGTGGGGGTGGGAATGTCGCGTGGCGCCGCTTCAGCTCGTCGCCCAAGGCCAAAGTCCGTCTATCTGAGTCGTCCGGCGTCCCCAAACCTAGCCACAACCTCTTCCTCCCTCTTTGCAACACTAGCCTGAGCACATTTCTCTTCGCCTCCACCTTCATATTCCCCCACCGTCCGATATGGCTCGGCATAAGAACACCACGTACGCTATGCTAACGCAAAAGCGCCGCTTCCAGACCGAGGAGGAGGGAGGGGCAACAACAGCAGCCGAAGCCCATGGATGGGGTGGATCCGGAGGAGGCATATGCGGAGGAGCTAGAGGAGGAGCCGGCGCCTGTTGCGGGCTTCACCATGGAGGTGGCCATGGCTAAGTTTGCCATCGCCCAAGCCTCGGACATGGCGGAGCAGACAGCCATCCTGGAGTCCATCCGGGATGTGGCGTATGTGGAGTCCAAGTGGCGCTTCCTCCGGCAAGAACAAGCGGAGACCGACGTGCTCTTCGACGAGGTGGAAGCAGAGATGGAGGTGGAGGTACAGGAGGAACCGGAGTTGCGTCTGCTGCCATGTACTCGGAACCCGGAACGGAGATAGTTGACATCTCTGATGACGATGGGTAGAGTAGTCGAGGATTAGTTAATCTACCTAGTATGTAATCTTTTCTTCGCATGCTTTGTATGGTTTTAAGATATCATATATGAGGTGTTCGGATGCTGAGAGAGTTATTTGAGGAGTGCCACGTCAGTCCTTACGGACACGCTCGAGCGCATTCGTGGGCGTTTGAGGGGCCGGGTTTGGCAAGTCCGATTGTAGATGCTCTGACGGCTGCTCTTTTTTCAAAAGGGGGCGTAAGCCCCGGCCTCTGCATCGAGCGATGCACATATTCTTATTAATTATTCAACAAAGGTCTGATAAGAACATACATCGAACAATCTGAAGCCACCACTCACACCTAAAAACTCGATAATGGGGAGTGCCCTCACGCCTCACCATCTAGAGCAGGTGTAACGCCCTCGATGCGGCTATAGCTCCCACGTGTCGAGGCACGACTTAGAGACATAACCGCATTGAAAGCAATGTCGCAAGTCAGGCAATCATTACAACATCCCATGTAATACATAATAAAAAGGGGAAGATAACATAGTTGGCTTACACCCGCCACGTCACATCAGAGTACATAAATAACATTCATCATACAAATCACTCATGGCCCGACTACGGCGCCAAAATAGAAAAGACCCCCAACATGCGACAAGGCCCTGAATCGATAACCCCAACTAGGCACCACTACTGATCGTCGGGAAAGGAAACATAATAACGCTGAGAGTCCTCGTCGAACTCCCACTTGAGCTCGTACTCGTCACCTGGAGCGGAATCACCTGGACCTGCATCTGGAGTTGTAGTATCTGTGAGCCACGGGGACTCAGCAATCTCACACCCACGCTATCAAGACTATTTAAGCTCATAGGACAGGATAAGGCAAGTATATGTGGAGCTGCAACAAGCGACTAGCATATCTGGTGGCTAACTTATACACAAAAGAGAGCGAGAAGAGGAGGCAAGGCGCGAGCGAGAGACTAGAGGAACAACCTGCGCAAGAATTACTCCAACACCGTGTCCACTTCCCGGACTCCGCCGAGAAGAGGCCATCACGGCAACACACACGGTTGATTCATTTTAATTAATTAGGGTTTAAGTTATCTACAACCGGACATTAACAAATTCCCATCTGCCCATAACCGCGGGCACGGCTTTCGAAAGTTCAATCCCTGCAGGGGAGTCCCAACTTAGCCCATGACAAGCTCTCACGGTCAACGAAGGAATAGACCTCCACCCGAGACACACCGATCAGACTCGGTAACCCGGTACAACAAGACAATTCGACAGGTTAAAACAAGACCAGCAACACCGCCCGAATGTGCCGACAAATCCCGATAGGAGCTGCACATATCTCTTTCTCAGGGCACACTCAGATTGTCTAAACTTCCGATAGGCCAGCCCAGAGTTGCCCCTGGTAGCCACCGGCGGCTGACGGTTTGGACCAACACCCAGAGGGGCACTGGCCCGGGGGGGGGGGGGGGGTTAAAGTAAGATGACCCTTAAGTCTGCAGAACCGAAGGGAAAGAAAAGGCTAGGTGGCAAATGGTAAAACCAAGGTTGGGCATTGCTGGAAAAGCTTTAATCAAGGCGAACTATCAAGGGGTTCCCATTATAACCCAACCGCGTAAGGAACGCAAAATCCGGAAACATAACACCGATATGACGGAAACTAGGGCGGCAAGAGTGGAACAAAACACTAGGCGAGAGGCCGAGCCTTCCACCCTTTACCAAGTATATAGATGCATTAAGATAACATAGCAATGTAATGATATCCCAACAAGTAAATAAATGTTCCAACAAGGAACGGCTCCAATCTTCACCTGCAACTAGCAACGCTATAAGAGGGGCTGAGCAAAGCGGTAACATAGCCAATCAACGGTTTTCTAGGACAATGGAAGGTTAGAGGTTCAATCATGCAATTGGGAGGCTGACAAGCAAAAGGTAGGCATCGTAGCAGTGGCAAAGCGAAAGAGCGAGCAAACTAGCATAGCAAAGATAGTAGTGATTTCGAGGGTATGATCATCTTGCCTGCACAGTTGTCAGAGTTGACTGGATCCTCACAAGCAAACTCAACGGGCTCCTCGGTAGCGAACTCGTCTCCCGGCTCTACCCAACAAGACAAACAAGCAACAAGGACACAATCAACCACGTGCAAGACCAAGCCATATGATGAAATGATGATATGCTATGCGGGATGCGATGCGGGATGCAAAATGCAAGATATGACAGGAAATGCATGAACCTGGCCTCAACATGGAATTCCAAGGGTGCCACTGGATAGAGGGGATGAAATCGCTTGAAAACGATATAAAGATCATTGGAATCGGAGCTACGGTTTGGAAATGGCAAGCGTTTTAAGATATGACACCGGTCTGCGATTTACAGCAAGTAGGCATCTAAACGCAACGAAATGAACATGCTACAGCCACCAAACATGGAAACAAAATACATGGCAGTGATGTACACAAGATGGTTAACAAAACACTAGCACTGAGCCATAGGCAAATTCATCCATTAAGAGGTTCAAACAAGCATGGCAAAAATGAATATGCAAAACAGATTCCAGACTTAGTGAAATTAACACTAGCCTGAAATTTCAGATCACGAAGCCCTCTTTGGAGCAGCAAAACAACATGATACATGACCTGAACATGACAAGTAAGAACATGGCATGGATCTACTCAACAAGCTTAACAAAACACACAAAGTGACCTGGGGCCAAAAGGGTTCACAAAATACTCTACCGAGCTCACGAACATAGCTCGAACACAATCAGTTTTCAGACTTAGTGAAAACTGAGACATGCTGAAATTATAACTCACGAAGGCATGTAAACGAGCTCGATGCACTCACTACGGTGCAATTCATGGCAAGGCAAGCATATATCCAGAAAGAAGACACAATATGCTAGCTACACATGGCAAGAACAATGGCATAGAATGCATGAAACACTAACGGTAGCATCGGCAAAATCGCAAACAAGTTGACGATCTGCCCAGATTAACAACGAAGCAAAAGTTGAGCTCGATTGAGTCAACCTAGAGCACTCCACATATGCAAACAAAGACATGGATGGATAGAGCATAACATAAATATCAAAACTCCCTTACTGATCATCCTCAAAAGAGGCACGGATCACTAGGAAACAAGCTGGACATATAGCATCACGAACTAAAATATCCCAGACTTAGTGAAAATCACTAAGTCCCTGAAATCAGCAATCTCAGGTACCTCTCTTCGCAAGCTTGCACAAGACAACACACAAATCCTAAAAATGCATGGGTGGCACCTCTGGAAAGAAGACAAAATGCTTAACAAATCATCCCAAAGGGGCACAGGCATATCATGCACGGATTAAACATGGCAAAAATGACAAAAGTACATGATGAACTAACGGATCTGCAATTTAACTTACGAAGCCTCCTTCTAACAGCATTTTGGGCATAAAGATGACCTCAAATGCAAATGATGCAATGGAATGAAATGATGTACATGTCAAGGCGAAGATTTTGATATATCATACGCTCAAAACGGAGCTACGGTTGCGGAGATACGAGCAGTCAAAGAATGCATCATGAACTAGGGTTTGGGGAAAAAGTCAACCGATGCCCAGATCCAGATCTGGATCGGCACGCTTCCCGAGGCGGCGCCGGAGACACTGTAGCAGCCGGAGTCGGAGCTCGCCGGAGACGCGGCCGCCGGTCGGGGAGGAGGCTGCCGGGGCGGCGCCGGCGTGGAGGCGGGCGGCGCGGCGGCGGCGGTGGTCCCGGCCGGCGAGGGGAGCCGCGGGCGGCGGCGCGGAGGCGGCGGTGGCGGGGCTCGGCGGCGCCGGCGGTCGGTCGGTCGGTGGCGGCGACGGCGCCGGTCGCCGGAGGGCGGGGAGGCGGCGGCGCCCGAGAAGAAGAGGCGGCGCGGAGAGGCGGGCTCGCAGGGGCCCCTCCTGGGCCTCCCGGGCCGGGACGGCGGCGGGGATCTGGTCCCGCGGGGACGCGTGGCGGCTCGCGGTTGGCTGGCGGCGGCGGGGCGGACAACGTCCGGCGCGGGCGGACACGTCCGGCCCGGCGCGGGGGAAGATGGATCTGTTTTTTTTTGGAACTAGGGTTCGAGGAGGAAGACGAGATCCGAAATTGGAGGGGGTATAAATAGACATAAGTGGAGCTAGGAGAGTCCAAACGAGGTGCGGTTTTCGCCCACGCGATCGTGATCGAATGCTCTAGGACATGGAGCAGAGTTTGGTGGGTTTTGGGCCAAATTTGGGGGGTGTTGGGCTGCAACACACACGAGGCCTTTTCGGTCCCTCGGTTAACCGTTGGAGTATCAAACGAAGTCCAAATGATACGAAACTTGACAGGCGGTCTACCGGTAGTAAACCAAGGCCGCATGACAAGTCTCGGTCCAGTCCGGCAATGTTTGAACCCCACACATGAAAGAAAGCTGGAAATGGCCACCGGAGGAGAACGAAGCGCCGGAATGCAAAACGGACAACGGAGAAAAATGCTCAAATGCTTGAGATGAACATGTACGCAAATGCAACGCACGAGATGACATGATAAGAGATGCACGAAAAACAAAACAACACACGGAGACAAAGACCCGAACCCGAGAAATAAATATAACTTAACACCGGACATGGCAAGAGTTGGATACAAATATGGAAAGTTACATCCGGGGTGTTACAGCAGGGGTTAACGCCGATCCGTCCGCATGACATACCAGGAGAAAACACCCGATGCAACAAAGCCAAAGCGTACACCACCTGCACACGCTTCAGAAGGCGCCAGCACCATTGTATCATTGACCCATCTTCAGAAAAAAGATCTGCATCACCCTTGCTGGGCCGGTCAGCCGTCGACACGGCCACAGTGCCAAACAAGACCACCGTCATGCACTTGTCCATCAAGACGCATCCGCATCCACCATTGAGACTTTGCCGCACCATGTTGTTGAGACCCGCCGACAGCGACGCGGTAGATACGACACCGCTCCACCTCTGGACCCTTCCAGCTAGCACTTGCTCCAAGAACGATGCCCCCAAGAGGGGTTGTGACGCCACCACCATCATCCGATTCGGGGGACCCAGATCCAGGGTTTCCCACGGAGCAAAAAGACCCTTCCCGGCAAGTCTACACGGTGATCCAATGCCGTTACACCTTCCCGATCTCTCCGGCAGATATGAGCTCCAAAACAGTGCCTCCAAGAAGGTAGATGACGCCACGTGCGGCCACTGTACGGTTCGGCAAGCCAAACCTGAGGTTTCCCTCGGAGCTCTATGGGACCCCATCGTGATGATGCCCTCCAAGGAGGTTAGTGACGTTCGTACACGTCGCCGCAGCATCTGCACCGGTAGATCCGGGCAAAAAAAAATTCCCCTCGGCAGTAGTCCCTCGAACCAGAAGAGCAGAAGGCAGAAGCGCTCCTCGGAGACGCCCGCCAACATAGAAGGAACGGCGGCGTTAGGCATAACAAATCCGAGCACATGGCCTGAACCCTTCCAATCTGTACCGACTAGAGGAGCAAGCGTTGGGCGGGAGATGATACAGGCGCGCAGCCCTGGATCGGCCGCCACCGCTTGCGGCCCGTCACACTACATGCCGAAGAACCAACACGCCATGACGTCGGGCTGTGCCACGCTAGCCAAAGACACTCCCCCCCCCCCCCCCCCCCCCCCCCCGCGCGCGCGAGAGGCCCCGCCGCCGACGCTGACTAGGCTTCACCAGGCCACGCCCTCTGGCAACGGGAGGGAGGAGGAAAGAGGGGAGGGAACCGGCGGTGGATGGAGTTGGGCGCGGTGCGGCTGGTGGAGCCGCACGGGAGCGATCCCTTTTTATAGGATTGGGAGTTGGACGTCGGCCTGCTGCTTGTTTTTTTTAAAACTCAAACTGACGGCTGTAGCTTTTTTTTTCTTTGAGTAAATTACTGACGGCTGTAGCTTTTCTTCAAAAAGCAGCCGTAGGAAATCAAAATATGTTTTCCTTTTGCGAAGTCAACTTTGGTAGCCAGTAGCCCAGAAAGATATTGCTCTGCTCGTGCAAAACTGACCTGGGATGTGGATTCTCTGATGCAAATCCCAAAAGAATCGAAATCCGTCAGCTGACCAGGTCCCATTTGACGCTTGTGCTCGTATGTCTAATTGTCTATGTCAAGATGTATGGTTCTTAAACCGGATTATTATCTTGATTACGATGGCGTCGCTGAGAAATACTGCAGATTACTTTGAGTCTTTGTGTATACCAGACGGATACAACACGAACGCCTCATGATTGGTGGCAGATTTCATGCCGCTAGAGCGTAGGGCCCATCATCGTGTGGACATTGTGAGTCCATGAGTTATTTTCCAATTGATACACTAAACTACAGAGATACCCCAGAGAGAGGCTGGCCATCACGCTATCATCCACGGGACAGGGCATCACGTAACAGAATATCCCCTCCGTTCCTAATTAATGGAGTTTAAGTTTTACTAGCAAAAAGGACCGTGCATTGTAACGGGAAAAAAATCCTCTCATATTTCTAACTGGGTCAGTTGGACAAAATATGCGTCACCGATTTGGCGGGTTATGAGATCGAACCCTCACATCGGCGTTTTTATTTTTTGCCAGCTATCCGGACCTGAGCCATAGTGCGCTGCCGGATGGGCTTCCTTCGTTGGGCCAAAACGGGTGGCAAGTAACAAAACTAAATAGCGTACGTGAAATTATGGGACCAAACGAAATGGTACGAAATCAAGAATACCACCTTCCTTTAATAGTAGATATAGATATAGATATAAATATAGATTCCAAATTATAAATTTCTGCATGTGACCAAGCCTATAGAAACCCCGCAAAAAAAGCCTATAGAAAATTTTAATCTAAAAGTATATTGTATGAGGGTTCTAATAAAACTAGGGGCCCTCTGATTCAATGGAATTCCATATGAATTTTTAGATGATTAGAATCCTTATGAATGTTTTCTACGTTGGTTGTTATGGGATTTTCTTCTTCTAAAGAATCATCTGTACAAAATTTTATTCGAAACCTAACATCCACTCCAATCTTTTTTTATATAATTTCTTTATTTTTCTGTGGCATCGACCACTTTCTGGTATCCTATAGGATTAAATGAACATGCTACTTCAATCCTATATTTTTTTCTGTTCCTGTGTTTTGAAATTTCTGTGAATCAGAGAGGCCATAATTTAGTGTTGCATATGTTGTTGTATTTTTCTATATATCTAGTCAAATTTTCAAAGAAAAATTTCACTCTAGAACTTCAGGATACAAATATTAAATATGATAGCGATACGGCAGTTTTTCATAAATAATGTTTATTGAGGCAAAGTTCTTTTTTAGCGGTGAAGCAAAGTTTTTGTAGATACTCAACAGCTTACCTGTGGCAGAAAAGGCTTACTCAACCAGGCCGAACAAACGATGTCCGAGTGAGCGACAATGGGCCAGCCCAACGTGCTTGAGGTCCACATGCCTTAAGCCCTCGTATTCTGTCACATTGTTTTCCGTGTTTTGCTTTTCTTTTAAACTTTACTTTATATTTCCACATATTCTAGATATATATACAGATATATAATCACTTTATGTATTTTTCCTAAATAGACTAGTCGTGCATTTGAAAAATGTTTACCGTGTATAGAAAAATGTTTCTAATGTATACGGAGAATGTACAGCATGTAGGAAAAAAGTAGACATCAAAACATATATATGAAAAAATGTAAACGTGTGTAAAAAATCATTTCTGATGTATAAAAAAGATATACATTGTCCATGGAAAAAATAGACATAAAAATGTATATTTATAAATGATAGCCATATATTTGAAAAATATTAACCGTGTTTAAAAAAATGTTCGTGATGTACAGAAATTGTACAATATGTATGAAAGAAGTTGAAATTAAAACATATATTCCAAAATATGTTAAACCTTCATAAGAAAAATGGTTGTTAGTATACAAAAAATATACAATATGTATGAAAACTAGATATCAAAACATATATCTTGAAAAAATAACATTTATTTGTAAATGTTTAACAAGTACAAAAGAATATTCCTACTGTATACGAAAAATGTACAATCCATATGAAAAAAGTAGACCTCAAAAGGTATATTTTAAAATAATGCTATTCATGTATTTAAAATATTACAAACATGTATAAAGAATGTTCTTGTTGTATACGGAAAATGTACAACTTACATTAAATAAAAATAGACATCAGAAGAATCTATTGAAAAATTGTTAATTCTGCATTTAAAAATGTTCAATATGTATACAAAAATGTTTCTGATGGATACGAAAAAAGTACATTGTGTGTATATAAATGTCTATTGACATGAAAGAAATGTTCAATGTGTATTTGAAAAAAAGTTGGCCATGTATTAAAAAAGTGTTCAAAACATTTTTAAGAAAAATTATAAATTTTGTATTTAAAAAATGTTGACGTTTATCGGAAAAAAATCATGCGTACACTAAGAATGTACATTGTATACTGAAGAAAATTAAACATGTACCAAACAAAAAGGTAACTGATGAAAACTGACAAACAAACAAGGCAAAAGAAAAAAAACAATGAAAAAGAATAGAAATAGTGAAAATCAAGAAAGAAAGACACAGAAAACCGAAAAAGAAGTAATAAAAAGAAGAAAATTGAAGAAAAAAGAAAGAAACAAAAACCAGTAAAAACCATGAAAAAACAATAGAAAGAAAAGAAGCATTATGTGAGAACCGAGAGAAAAATAAGCTAGAGAAATTGTTAGAGATACGACAAGTAAATCAACTCGACGAAGAACGAAGAACAAGCAGGGGACACGAGATTTTAACATGGAAAACCCCTCCAACACGAAGGGGAAAAAACTACGGACGCCAGCCAACCAAACTTCACTATATCGGGGGAGGTTACAAACGTGAGGATTTATAACTGATCAACTATCCCGCTTCGGCCCAAGTCTACCGGGGACGGGCCTCACTCCGCTCGCTCGTCAGAAGTTAGCCTCCCTTTTTATACTTGAATTTGGAGCATAACATAACAAACTCCACCTTAAGATAAATTATATCTTGTAGCATGAATGAGAACCTCCTCCCTGAACAACCAAGAAAACACTTTCGGCGCCAAACAGCCACTAGGGCTAATGAGTTATACCAACTAAGTCTCAGCAAAGCTCAAACTTAGCTACAGGAACTGGCTTTGTCAACATATCAGCGGGATTATCATGGGTACTGATCTTGCATACCTTCAGTTTACCTTACTCGACAATGTCTCGAACATAATGATATTTGACATCAATGTGCTTTGTTCTCTCATGGAACATTTGATCCTTAGTGAGGTAAATGGCACTCTCACTATCACAAAACAAGTTAAGGCAAGAATTATCTCCACAAAGCTCAGCATACGAACCTTTCAGCCAAACTGATTCTTTACATGCTTCTGTAATAGCCATGTATTCTGCTTCAGTGGTAGATTGAGAAACTACTGGCTGCAACGTTGCCCTCCAACTCAAGGCACAACCACCAATAGTGAACACATAACCTATAAGGGACCTCCTCTTGTCCAAATCGCTGGAAGCAAAATCAGAATCCACATAGCCACTTAGTCCCTCAGCAGTTTTGCCAAATTTCAAACAAGCACTGGAAGTGTCACGAAGGTACCTGAAAATCCACTAAACAACCTTCCAATGTGAAAGGATCGATATGGTTGACTAGAGGGGGGTGAATAGGCAACTAACAATTTTTAGCTTTTCTTTAGCAATTTAAACTTTGCGTCAAAGTAGGTTGTCTAGATATGCAACTAGGTGAGCAACCTATATGATGCAACAGGGATAGGAACACAAGCAAGCAAGATATATGAAACAAATAAGCTTCCACAAGTAAAGGCACGAGATAACCAAGAGTGGAGACGGTGGAGACGAGGATGTGTTGCCGAAGTTCCTTCCCTTTGATAGGAAGTACGTCTCCGTTGGAGCGGTGTGGAGGCACAATGCTCCCCAAGAAGCCACTAGGGCCACCGTAATCTCCTCACGCCCTCACATAATGCGAGATGCCGTGATTCCACTATTGGTGCCCTTGGAGGCGGCGACCGAACCTTTACGAACAAGGTTGGGGCAATCTCCACAACTCAATTGGAGGCTCCCAACGACACCACGAAGCTTCACCACAATGGACTATGGCTTCGCGGTGACCTCAACCGTCTAGGATGCTCAAACACCCAAGAGTAACAAGATCCGCAAGGGATTAGTGGGGGAATCAAATATCTCTTGGTGAAAGTGTAGATCGGGGCCTTCTCAACCACTCCCGAGCAAATCAACAAGTTTGGTTGGCTAGGGAGTGAGATCGGGCGAAAATGGAGCTTGGAGCAATAATGGAGCTTAGTGGTGGAAGAGGTGAGTCAACGGGGAAGAAGGGGACCCCTTATATAGTGTGTGGAAAAGATCCAACCGTTACCCACCAACCAGCCCGCGGCCAGCGGTACTACCGCGCCTGGCCAGCGGTACTACCGCAAGGCCGCGCGGTACTACTGCTTGCAACCAAGCGGTACTACCGCACGGCTGTGCGGTACTACTGTACCGACTCACGGTACTGCCGTAACCCCAGCACAGAAGCGATAAACAGACGCACAGGAGCTGGGGGCGGTACTTCCGCACGCGCGGTACTACCGCGCCCCCCCATGCGGTACTACCGCGAGGCAAAAATCCCAGCCAAGGGAGAAGGGAAACTTCCGTGCCTACTTCCGCAAAGAAACGGAAGTAGCAAAAACCCGACACAGTAGTACTGCCGAGGGGCGGTACTACGGCCTGACTGCATAGCATGGTACTACCGCTCGGCGAACGCGGTACTACCGCGCTACCGCGCGGTACTACCATGAATGCCCATGGTACTACCATTGACCTGGGAGCAGTACTACCGCAACCAACAACGGCAGCCAGACACGGGAGGCAAGAAAACGGAGAAAGCTCCAAGGAAGAAGGAGGGGATAAGAAGGAGACGTGTACGTGATGATTCCACCCAAACCTTTCCAACGCGGACCCCCTCTTAATAGTATGGCTTTCCTACGACTCAAATCCACCAAAAAAATGTAGAAAAGACGCCGTCTTCGTCAGTCTTCGAGGGGCACCCAATCGTCTTGTGCCTAGCAAAGAGGTGTCTGGAATACTCATGGCACACGATTAGTCCGCAAATGCGTTGTCATCAATCACCAGAACACTTAGGGATAAATATGTCCTTACAATCTCCCCCTTTTTGGTGGATTGATGACAAAACGGGATTTGCACAAAGAAAATACTATTAAGTAAATGCAAACCCCTCCTCTCTATAATATAGACGGGCTCCCCCTAGATGTGTGCCACCTAGATGAGTGCTATGGACTGCATGGCACACGAATACTAGGAACAGAGCTCCCCCTATATTATAGAGACAAGGCATATCTATCACTAGACAAGATATAAGTTAACTACGATAGATAAAGTGCATATGTCTTACACCATATGAAGGAAAGGACTTGAAAGCACAAACCAAACGAGAGCAACCAAGCACAAACGAGGTCCAAAAGACAAAGTAAATAAACGCAACAAGCACGACACAACGCAAATCCCTACACTCTCTCCCCCTTTGGCATCGAGACGCCAAAAAGGCAGAGAGGACACCTACACACACGGGGTGGCTCAGGCAGAGAAGTCGTCCCACTGCTCCTCGTGCTCCTCGTCAGACTCAGCGGCGGGGATAGTCTCCTCGAGGTCATCCTCTGAACTGGTCCACTTGTATCTCTGCTTTGACATCCAGGCAGCCTCAGGTGTGATGACGTCCTCAGACCCGCTAGACACATCCTCTCCAAAGAGCCTCATAACCTTCTTGTCACGGCGGCGACTCTCCTTGTCTGCCACGTGAGCCCTGTACTGTCCCTTCGCCTGCATGCATAAGAGAGTCTTCATCTTGTCCTTTAGCTTCTTGGCCCATGACGGCTCATAGGAAGAAGTGGTGGACCATTCTCAGCAGCACGGTCCTCAGCAACATTCTCAGCAGCAGCAGCCTCCCCCTCACCAGCAGCCCTCCTAGCAGAAGAGGCCTCGGCACGGGTAGTGGTGTTGGCCCAGTTGGGCTTGACGCGGAGGCTAATGGACTCATGGAGAATCCAGTCTGGAGCAAGGAACTCATCACCCGGGTACATCTTCTCCCAAGTGGTGGAGAGCAGCAGAAACAGGTACGATCCATAGATAGGTACCTTGCGAGTGAACACCGCAAACCGAAGCTCACACCACATGATGTGTGAGACATCAAGTGGCTGAGTCTGAGAAGAACGTGCCTCTGCACACAAGAGCAACATGTCCACTAGATATGCATGTACCTTGTCCTTGTCGCCAATGCGTGGGAACAGAGTGTTGCGGAAGATGCGATGCATGATATCCATAAAGGAGTTTAACACCCAAGATGATTTTCCATTGGGGAGTACCTTCTCAACAAGGAAGGGCTGAAGCAGGTTCTTGTTGGCAGACTCAGAGTTGGCATGGGGGTGAACACCAACGGGGGTGTGAAGCCCGTCATCAGGAATGTGCAGCAGATCCATGAACTCTTTCCATGTAGTAGACAACTGACGGCCATTGGTCATCCAGGTCATCCTCCGCTCCTCCCCGGGATGAAAATACACTGAGGCAAAGAACTGACAGATGAGCTTAGGGTCATAGTCATGGTGAAAAGAGATCACCGGCTCAATAGCAAACTACTCCACCAAGTCCAGAGCCTCTCCAAAATAGTCACGAAACTTGTCCTTCCGCATGTGATGCATGTCTATCCACTTGACCTCCACGAATGTATTCTTCTTGCTCTTGATTACATCCAGATAGATGAGAACCTGTTGCTTGTTCCAGAACATCTCAGTGCCTCTGAGCACAGCCCGAGGAGTCACATAGGGATTGACCCTCTGGCGTTCGACATACTCAGTGACAGAAATCTCATCCATGCCCTTAGCAGGTTCCTTTTGCTTGCTGGCAGTGGTCTTGACATTGCGCTTGGGGGCATTGGAGCCCTCTGGGGCTTCATCTTGGGGGTTGCGCAGACGCTTGGAGCCAGTGTCACGACTGGGATTGGAACGGCGAGAGCCACCACCTGATACATAGAACGCAAAAACACCCACAACAGCCAAGAGAGATTAATGCAAAGACCACAACAAAGCAAGTGAAACAAGCAGAAAGCACACATGATAAATGCCTAGAGAGAGATTCGATCCCTACGGTAGTACTGCCAAGTTCTGCGGAGCTAAGATAGTAGTACGGCTCTTAGACGCGGTAGTACCGTGCAAGATCACGGTGGTACTGGGTGTAGGAGTGGTAGTATGATCTTAGCGCCGCGTCTGCAGAGCGGTAGTACCGCACCTGACGGGCGGTAGTACCGCACCGCGTCAGATCTGAACAGGTTCAAATCTGAAAAAGCCCGCGAAACCACGGCGGTACTACAGTTGGACAAAGCTACCACAAGACATCATATCAAGTATGTTTCCTACGCATCACGACTCTCCTACATCCTAATCTTGCACAGATTTGGCCTAAAATCTCAAGAACGACAAGTTTCTCCCCAAAAACCTAGAAGCAAGAGAACAGCCAAGAAAAAGAGGGATTTGGGGAAAAACCTTGGTCCATGGCAAGAGGAAGTGGTGGGGAACGATCCCACCGGTCGGAATCCGAGGAGAGTGGCCGGAGACGGAGATCCGGCAAGGGCCTCCGGCGCCGTTCTTGAGAGAGAGAGACAAAAGAATGGGTATGGGGAGTTGGAACTCCCCTGCCCGAGTCATAACCCCCACACGCCCTCGACGGCGCGGTAGTACCGTGCCCAGACATGGTAGTACCGCCCGGCGCGGTACTTCCGAAGTATCGCACCAGAGCGGTAGTACCGTGCTGTGGCGCAGTAGTACCGTGCCTCCCAAAGCGGTAGTACCGCGGCCAGACGCGGTAGTACCGTGAGCTCAAGAAGATGCACGTTTCGAGCACACGAAAAACTGGATCTTTGCACAAAACACTCCGAGCCAACACGACACCACAAGACCACGCAACACACAAAACCAGAAAGGCACACGACAAACGAACCAACCACGAGACACCACCTCTCCAAAAGAGAGGGCGGTGGCCGTAGCCACCTATGTTTGAGTCAATTGGTATGGCACCGCGAAGAATTATCTTTGGGTCCATGACCAAAACTCATCTTTGAAGCACAAGTACCATCAAACATGGCTAATGTGAAAGACTTGATTGATTTATGCATAATGGGGGGAGGGAGAGTTCATTGAGAGAACATCACCCCCCCTATGTCCATTCCTACATCTAAATAGGACAACACGTTGAGTATGGTGGAGTGTGCAAGGGTTCAAGCAACATTGCTCGAATCGATGATATTTAGCTCATGCCTTAACTCGCGAAATCTTGCTTCATCCAAGGGCTTCGTGAAGATATCTGCAAGGTTATCATGAGTGTTGACGTAGTTGAGCTCGATCTCTCCTCGCCTAATGTGATCCCGGATGAAGTGATACCGAATCTCAATATGCTTCGTCTTGAAGTGTTGCATCGGGTTGAGAGAGATCTTGATGGCACTTTCATTGTCACACCAAAGAGGCACTTTGACACAAATGACACCGTAATCCTTTAGAGTTTGCCTCATCCATAAGAGTTGTGCACAACAACTACCGGCCGCCACATACTCCGCTTCAGTGGACGAGAGAGACACACAACTTTGCTTTTTGGAGGACCAACTTACCAAAGAGCAACCAAGAAATTGGCACCCTCTGGAAGTGGACTTCCTATCCACTTTGTCTCCCGCCCAATCGGAATCCGAATACCCTACAAGCTTGAAGTTTGCTCCTTTGGGGTACCATAGGCCAAAGTTTGGGGTATGAGCCAAATATCGAAAGATTCGTTTGACCGCCACATAGTGAATTTCCTTAGGCGGCTTGAAAACGTGCACAAATTCCCACACTCAACATGATATCCGGTCTAGATGCACAAAGGTAAAGCAATGAACCTATCATGGAGCGATAGACCTTTTGATCCACCGCTTTACCATTGGGATCTATGTCAAGTTGGCACTTGGTAGGCATGGGAGTGGAAGCTGGCTTGACATCACTTAGCTTGAATCTTTTGAGCATGTCTTGAGTATATTTGGCTTGATTGATGAAGGTTCCTTCTCTTCTTTGCTTCACTTCGAACCCTAGAAAGAACTTCAACTCTCCCATGGAAGACATTTCGAACTTTGAGGTCATGAGAGCGGCAAATTCCTCATTGAAAGCTTTGTTAGGGGAACCAAAGATAATATCATCAACATATAATTGGCACACAAACAACTCCCCTTTGACCTTATTAGTAAAAAGAGTGGGGTCGATTAGCCCAACTTCAAAACCACGGTCTTGTAACAACTCGGTAAGGTGGTCATACCACGCACGTGGGGCTTGTTTAAGGCCATAGAGTGCCTTATCGAGTTGATACACATGATCGGGAAAGTAGGGATCCTCGAACCCAGGGGGTTGCTTGACGTAAACCAATTCATTAATAGGACCATTAAGAAAAGCACTCTTCACATCCATTTGATGTAACTTAAAGTTGTGATGAGAAGCATATGCAATCAACATGCGAATGCATTCAAGACGAGCAACGGGAGCAAAGGTTTCACCGTAGTCGATACCCTCGACTTGGGAGTAGCCTTGTGCTACCAAACGAGCCTTGTTGCAAATGATGATCCCATGGGCATCTTGCTTGTTCTTAAATATCCACTTGGTTCCTATGACATTATGATTCCCGGTCGGTCTTGGCACCAATTATAACGCCCTCGATGCGGCTATAGCTCCCACGTGTCGAGGCATGACTTAGAGACATAACCGCATTGAAAGCAATGTCGCAAGTCAGGCAATCATTACAACATCCCATGTAATACATAATAAAAGGGGGAGATAACATAGTTGGCTTACACTCGCCATGTCACATCAAAGTACATAAATAACATCCATCATACAAATCACTCATGGCCCGACTACGGTGCCAAAATAGAAAAGACCCCCAACATGCGACAAGGCCCTGAATCGATAACCCCAACTAGGCACCACTACTGATCGTCGGGAAAGGAAACATAATAAAGCTGAGAGTCCTCGTCGAACTCCCACTTGAGCTCGTACTCGTCACCTGGAGTGGAATCACCTGGACCTGCATCTGGAGTTGTAGTATCTGTGAGCCACAAGGACACAGCAATCTCGCACCCTCACGATCAAGACTATTTAAGCTTATAGGAATGGATAAGGCAAGTATATGTGGAGCTGCAGCAAGCGACTAGCATATATGGTGGCTAACTTATTCGCAAAGGAGAGCGAGAAGAGGAGGCAAAGCACGAGCGAGAAGCTAGAGGAACATCCTGCGCAAGCATAACTCCAACACCGTGTCCACTTCCCGGACTCCGCCGAGAAGAGGCCATCACGGCAACACACGCAGTTGATTCGTTTTAATTAATTAAGGTTTAAGTTATCTACAACCGGACATTAACAAATTCCCATCTGCCCATAACCGCGGGCACGGCTTTCGAAAGTTCAAACCCTGCAGGGGGGTCCCAACTCAGCCCATGACAAGCTCTCACGGTCAACGAAGGAAAAGACCTCCTCCCAAGACGTTCCGATCAGACTCGGTATCTCGGTAACTCAAGACACTTCGACAGGTTAAAACAAGACCAGCAACACCGCCCGAATGTGCCGACAAATCCCGATAGGAGCTGCACATATCTCTTTCTCAGGGCACACTCAGATTGTCCTAGGTACGGGTAGGCCAGCCCAGAGTTGCCCCTGGTGGCCACCGGTAGCTGACAGGTGGACCAACACTCAGAGGAGCACTGGCCCGGGGGGGGTTAAAATAAGATGACCCTTGAGTCTGCAGAACCCAAGGGAAGGAAAAGGCTAGGTGGCAAATGGTAAAACCAAGGTTGGGCATTGCTGGAAAAGCTTTAATCAAGGCGGAATATCAAGGGGTTCCCATTATAACCCAACCGCGTAAGGAACGCAAAATCCGGGAACATAACACCGATATGACGGAAACTAGGGCGGCAAGAGTGGAACAAAACACTAGGCGAGAGGCCGAGCCTTCCACCCTTTACCAAGTATATAGATGCATAAAGATAACATAGCAATATAGTGATATCCCAACAAGCAAAAAAAAGATGTTCCAATAGGAACGGCTCCAATCTTCACCTGCAACTAGCAACGCTATAAGAGGGGCTGAGCAAAGCGGTAACATAGCCAATCAACGGTTTGCTAGGACAATGGTAGGTTAGAGGTTCAATCATGCAATTGGGAGGCTGACAAGCAAAAGGTATGCATCGTAGCAGTGGCAAAGCGAAAGAGCGAGCAAACTAGCATAGCAAAGATAGTAGTGATTTCGAGGGTATGATCATCTTGCCTGCACAGTTGTCAGAGTTGACTGGATCCTCACAAGCAAACTCAACGGGCTCCTCGGTAGCGAACTCGTCTCCCGGCTCTACCCAACAAGACAAACAAGCAACAAGGACACAATCAACCACGTGCAAGACCAAGCCATATGATGAAATGATGATATGCTATGCGGGATGCGATGCGGGATGCAAAATGCAAGATATGACAGGAAATGCATGAACCTGGCCTCAACATGGAATTCCAAGGGTGCCACTGGATAGAGGGGATGAAATCGCTTGAAAACGATATAAAGATCATTGGAATCGGAGCTACGGTTTGGAAATGGCAAGCGTTTTAAGATATGACACCGGTCTGCGATTTACAGCAAGTAGGCATCTAAACGCAACGAAATGAACATGCTACAGCCACCAAACATGGAAACAAAATACATGGCAGTGATGTACACAAGATGGTTAACAAAACACTAGCGCTGAGCCATAGGCAAATTCATCCATTAAGAGGTTCAAACAAGCATGGCAAAAATGAATATGCAAAACAGATTCCAGACTTAGTGAAATTAACACTAGCCTGAAATTTCAGATCACGAAGCCCTCTTTGGAGCAGCAAAACAACATGATACATGACCTGAACATGACAAGTAAGAACATGGCATGGAGCTACTCAACAAGCTTAACAAAACACACAAAGTGACCTGGGGCCAAAAGGGTTCACAAAATACTCTACCGAGCTCACGAACATAGCTCGAACACAATCAGTTTTCAGACTTAGTGAAAACTGAGACATGCTGAAATTATAACTCACGAAGGCATGTAAACGAGCTCGATGCACTCACTACGGTGCAATTCATGGCAAGGCAAGCATATATCCAGAAAGAAGACACAATATGATAGCTACACATGGCAAGAACAATGGCATAGAATGCATGAAACACTAACGGTAGCATCGGCAAAATCGCAAACAAGTTGACGATCTGCCCAGATTAACAACGAAGCAAAAGTTGAGCTCGATTGAGTCAACCTAGAGCACTCCACATATGCAAACAAAGACATGGATGGATAGAGCATAACATAAATATCAAAACTCCCTTACTGATCATCCTCAAAAGAGGCACGGATCACTAGGAAACAAGCTGGACATATAGCATCACGAACTAAAATATCCCAGACTTAGTGAAAATCACTAAGTCCCTGAAATCAGCAATCTCAGGTACCTCTCTTCGCAAGCTTGCACAAGACAACACACAAATCCTAAAAATGCATGGGTGGAACCTCTGGAAAGAAGACAAAATGCTTAACAAATCATCCCAAAGGGGCACAGGCATATCATGCACGGATTAAACATGGCAAAAATGACAAAAGTACATGATGAACTAACGGATCTGCAATTTAACTTACGAAGCCTCCTTCTAACAGCATTTTGGGCATCAAGATGACCTCAAATGAAAATGATGCAATGGAATGAAATGATGTACATGTCAAGGCGAAGATTTTGATATATCATACGCTCAAAACGGAGCTACGGTTGCGGAGATACGAGCAGTCAAAGTAGGCATAAAAACTTAGGGTTTGGAGGGAAAAGTCAACCGTCGGTTCAAAATATCTCAGATCCAGATCTGAGAGCACTGTAGCAGGGCGCGGACTTCGGAGATCGCTGGAGATGGAGCTCGCCGGAGCTCGAGCTGGCCGGAGCGGAGGAAGGCGAGGCGGTGGCCGGAACGAGGGGCGGCGTGGCGCGGACGGCGAGGCGCGTTCGCCGGAGTTGGGGGGGCGGCGTCCGCCGGCGTAAGCAGCGCCCGAGGCTGCCGGTGGAGGTAGCCGGTGAAGGTCGCCGGAGATGGCGTCTCGGCGACCGGCGGGGGCGTCGGTGGCGGTGGCCGCTGGAGCGCGGGGAGAAGAGGGCGCGGGGCGCGCGCGGGCGACCGGGCCGGGAGGGCCCCTCCTGGGCCCCGGCGGGCCAGTGGAAGCGGCGGCGGCGAAGTGGTCCGCCCGCCACGTGGCGGCTGGCGAGTGGGCGGCTACGGCGGCGGACGCTGTCCGGCCGGGGACGGACACGTCCGTCGGTGGCGTGGATGTTTTTTTTTAGACTAGGGTTTGGACGGGGAAGAAGAGCCGAATTTGGAGGGGGCTATTTATAGACATAAGTGGAGCTAGGAGAGTCCAAATGAGGTGCGGTTTTCGGCCACGCGATCGTGATCGAATGCTCTAGGACATGGAGCAGAGTTTGGTGGGTTTTGGGCCAAATAGGAGGGGTGTTAGGCTGCAACACACACGAGGCCTTTTCGGTCCCTCGGTTAACCGTTGGAGTATCAAACGAAGTCCAAATGATACGAAACTTGACAGGCGGTCTACCGGTAGTAAACCAAGGCCGCTTGGCAAGTCTCGGTCCAATCCGGAAATGTTTACTCCACACACGAAAGAAAGCTAGAAATGACCACCGGAGCAGAATGAAGCGCCGGAATGCAAAACGGACAACGGGGAAAATGCTCGAATGCATGAGATGAATATGTATGCAAATGCAATGCACGAGATGACATGATAAGAGATGCACGAAAAAGAAAACAACACACGGAGACAAAGACCCGAACCCGAGAAATAAATATAACTTAACACCGGAAACGGCAAGAGTTGGATACAAATATGGAAAGTATATCTGGGGCGTTACACCAATCTCCACACTTTGTTGCGCTCGAAGTTGTTGAGTTCTTCATGCATGGCATTGAGCCAATCCGGATCTTCTAGCGCCTCATAGACCTTGTGGGGTTCCACACAAGAGACAAATGCGTGATGCTCACAATAATTTGCTAATTGTCTACGAGTGCTTACCCCCTTTCTTAATCTTCCAAGCACATTCGTCATGAGATGATCCTTGGTGGAGAGCTTGGAAGCAACCTTGGCGGCACGACGCTCTAATTCCTCCTCGGGGGTGAGACTTGAGCGTCGTCTTGGGCTTGTTCTTGTTCTTGAACTTGCTCGGAGGATGAGAGAACTTGACCTTGGGCATCACTTGATGTGTCAACACCGTCTTGAGCGTGATCTTGCCCTTGATCATGTTCTTGAGGATGAGGGCCTTCATGTTGTTCTTTGGAAGCGTGTGGGCCTTGGGTTGGTGATGGCTCCACTTGAGTGGAGCTTTGTCCTTCTCCTTCGGCCACAAGGGGTTCCTCAATGGGTAGGATAAAGCCAACACCCATTCTTCTTATGGCTTGGGGAGGAATTTCATCACCTACATCACAAGTGCCACTTTGCTCCACTTGGGAGCCGTTATTCTCATCAAACTCCACGTTACACGTCTCCTCAATAAGTCCCGTGGATTTATTGAGGACACGGTAAGCATGAGAGTTTGTAGCATAGCCAACAAATATGCCCTCATAAGCTCTAGCGTCAAATTTAGACAACCGAACACCTTTCTTGAGAATGAAACACTTACACCCGAATACTCGGAAGTACTTGAGGTTGGGCTTGTTACCGGTGAGTATCTCATATGGAGTCTTGTTCAAGCCCTTGCGGAGGTAGAGCTGATTGGATGCATGACACGCGGTGTTGATGGCTTCGGCACAAAAGTTGTACGGAGACTTGAACTACGCCATCATGGTCCTTGCCGCATCCATCAACGTCCGGTTCTTCCTCTCCACAACACCGTTTTGTTGAGGGGTGTAGGGTGCGGAATATTGATGCTTGATTCCCTCATAACTAAGAAACTCATGTAGCTTTCCTTCGATATAGGCACTGCAAGCACGATCTTTAGCAGAACTAACATTCGTTAGTCCACGGACATGGTCCCCCTTGAGGAGACTTTGCAAAGATCTCATATTGACATGGGCTAAACGGCGATGCCAAAGCCATCCCACATCAACTTTAGCCATTAGGCATGTCGCGGTCTTAGTGGGTCGCTCCGAAAAGTTAATCACATAGAGACCGTTCTCGACATGCCCAACAAAAGCTACTTTAAGAGTCTTGCTCCACAAGAGGGCCACGGTATCGATATCAAAGAAAGTGTCAAAGCCCATGATAGCAAGTGGACGAACGGAAAGTAAATTATATGCAAGGGACTCAACAAGCATGACCTTCTCGATCGTGAGATCATGAGAGATGACCACCTTGCCAAGTCCCAATACCTTAGAAGATGAGGCGTCACCCCACTCGACATTGGTGGGCATAGATGGAACCTTGTGCACGTCCACCACCAAGTCCTTGCTTCCGGTCATATGATTTGTAGCTCCGCTATCGAGCAACCATGATCCCCCATCGGAAGCAAACACCTACAAGTGATCAATGCTTGGTTTTAGGTACCCATTTTGTAATGGGTCCTTTGATGTTAGTAACAAGGGTTTTTGGAACCCAAATAGACCATTCAATGTCTTCATGAAGATGACCAACAAATTTGGCATAAACATGCCCATCACTAGCACGGCATAACACATAAGAAGGGTTAAAATCGCCGGCTTTGTTGAGAGGGGTGACATTGCCCTTCTTGACATTGTTCTTCTTCATCTCCTCGGGGGCACTCTCTCCCTCCCTCACAAAGGTTTGCATGAGGGGAGGAGGTCGTTTGGTCTTGTCATTCTTCTTCTTGTTCTTGGAGTCGGGCACGTACCCAACCCCTTCCTTGGCCACACCTCCCTGTTGGTTGATCAAGAGATCATTGAGGTTCTTCTTGCCTTGTATGCAAGTCGCAAGACCTCTCTCAAGTTGCTCCTTCAACTTAGCATTTTCCTCAACAAGATGTATATGCTCACAACACGGGTTAGTAGCATTTGCATTATCAATTAGAACCATATGAGGAAAAGTTGCTTTCTCCTTAGTTAGCTTCACTTGGAGTTGATCATTAGACTCCTTGAGACTAGCGTGAATACCCTTCAAGGCCTTGTGGGCCTTGTCAAGTATATCAAACTCCTCTTTGAGTCTAGCAAGATCAACCCCGAGTTTGGCCTTCTCGGAATTTAGCACACGAGAAACAATGAGGACATGATCATAATCTTTCTTTAACTTACCATGATCAACGTTGTGTGACTCCTCAAGAGCAAAACGAAGACCACGCTCTTCCTCAAGAGCATTGGAAAGATCCGAAATCTCATCGGCATAGTCACGACTATGCCCTTCCATCTTAGAGATGGTGTCTTCGTGAGCCTCAATCATGTCATTGGCTTCACCAAGTTGTTCCAAGAGAGCAACAAAGTGCTTCTTGGATTTTCCCTTGAGTTTGCCCATAAAGGCCTCAAACTCGTTAGCCTCCACATTAGCTCCCTCAAGTTCATTAATGCTATCCGTCGGGGAAGGATGATTAATGATGGTAGTTTTGATGTTGGAGGTTACCTTGTTGGTGGCTTTAGCCATGAGGCACTTGGCGGTGATGCTCTTGTTGGGTGAGTCGAAGAGAGACACCCGTGACGTTGTTGCAATGGCAACGGAGGCCATGGCAACCGACTCACCATCTTCATCATCGTCATCATCCTCATTGTACTCTTCTTGCACAACCAAAGCCTTGGGAGGAGTCTTCTTGGTGAAGTTGTTCTTGTTGGGGAACGACTTGGCCTTGTCCTTTCGGATGAGCTTGCCACCATTGTCTTCCCTCTTCTCATACGGGCATTCTGCAACGAAATGACTCACGTTGCCGCAATTGTAGCAAGTTCTTACACGTTGCTTGCCCCTTGTGCCACTCGAGTTGCTTTTGCTAAAGTTTGGCCTCGAGTTTTTCTTGCTCCAAAATTGCCTTGAAGCAAGTGCCATGTGTTCATGATATGCATACTTCGTATCTTCGGGGTTGCTCTCCTCTTCTTCCTCTTCTTCTTCTTCCACGGTGAGCTTGGCCTTCAATGCAAGGTTAGGCTTCTTTGCCCGTTGAGAACGGAGCACCGCATTGTCGGCGGTCTTGTCCAAAATGTTCATGGCCACAAACTCATCCAACACTTCGCTTGAGGTCAAAGTGTGGAAGTGCGGTCTTTGACGAATGACGGAGGACATGGCCTTGTGATAGGGCATCATTGCCTTGAGGAATTTGCGCTTGATCCAATTGTCATCCGTGTCCTTGCTCCCGTGATCTCGTAGTGAGTCCGCGAGTTTGGTTACTCTCCGATAAAGCTCACGAGGTTCTTCATCTTCTTTCATTGCAAACTCATCGGCCTCATCTTGTACCACTTCATAATTGGAGCGTTGAATGCTTGCGCTTCCCCGGTAGATAGAGACAACACAATGCCATGCATCTTTGGCCAAGGCGAATGGACGAAGATGAGGTAGGTCTTCGGGTGGAATTGCATCTTGAATGATGAAGAGAGCATTCTCATTGAATTGATTATCCGCGGCTTCTCGAGGAGTGAAGTTGCTTGGAACATGCGGATAAAAACCTTCAATGATTCTCCAAAGGTTAGTGTTCACATGATTTAAATGACGTTTAAAGCGGTAAACCCAAGAATCAAAGTCCTCATTTTTCACAATCTTAGGGGGAGGACCGGCATGATTCAAATGAGTGGAAGGAACCGGTCCACCATAAACAAGTGGTGGTTCCACATGGGCAAAGATTCCGGTGCCATTCTTACCACTAGAAGAAGGAGCCTTTTCACTACTAGCTTCCCCCTTGTCGGGGATAGCATCCGTCACCTTGTTGGCGGGGTCACCCACTTTTAACGGTGCGGTGGATAGTTTAAGCCCCTCAAGAAATTTAGTAAACATGCTTTCAACTTCGGTCGTCATGGAGGTTTTCAATGTCTCCAAGGCCACATTGAACTCCTCACGAGAGACCGAGGTTCCCCCATCGCCCGTAGACGAGATCGGATTCACATCGGAGTGTTCCTCCACACCGTCTACGGTATCAACCATACTCTTTGGACGGTAAAGTCCTTGATAAAGAGACGAGGCTCTGATACCAATTGAAAGGATCGATATGGTTGACTAGAGGGGGGTGAATAGGCAACTAACAATTTTTAGCTTTTCTTTAGCAATTTAAACTTTGCATCAAAGTAGGTTGTCTAGATATGCAACTAGGTGAGCAACCTATATGATGCAACACGGATAGGAACACAAGCAAGCAAGATATATGAAACAAATAAGCTTCCACAAGTAAAGGCACGAGATAACCAAGAGTGGAAACGGTGGAGACGAGGATGTGTTGCCGAAGTTCCTTCCCTTTGAAAGGAAGTACGTCTCCGTTGGAGCGGTGTGGAGGCACAATGCTCCCCAAGAAGCCACTAGGGCCACCGTAATCTCCTCACACCCTCACACAATACGAGATGCCGTGATTCCACTATTGGTGCCCTTGGAGGCGGCGACCGAACCTTTACAAACGAGGTTGGGCAATCTCCACAACTCAATTGGAGGCTCCCAACGACACCACGAAGCTTCACCACAATGGACTATGGCTTCGCGGTGACCTCAATCGTCTAGGATGCTCAAACACCCAAGAGTAACAAGATCCGCAAGGGATTAGTGGGGGAATCAAATATCTCTTGGTGGAAGTGTAGATCCGGGCCTTCTCAACCACTCCCGAGCAAATCAACAAGTTTGGTTGGCTAGGGAGTGAGATCAGGTGAAAATGGAGCTTGCAGCAATAATGGAGCTTAGTGGTGGAAGAGGTGAGTCAACGGGGAAGAAGGGGACCCCTTATATAGTGTGTGGAAAAGATCCAACCGTTACCCACCAACCAGCCCGCGGCCAGCGGTACTACCGCGCCTGGCCAGTGGTACTACCGCAAGGCCGCGCGGTACTACTGTACCGACTCACGGTACTGCCGCAACCCCAACACAGAACCGATAAACAGACGCACAGGAGCTGGGGGCGGTACTTCCGCACGCGCGGTACTACCGCGCCCCCCCATGCGGTACTACCGCGAGGCAAAAATCCCAGCCAAGGGAGAAGGGAAACTTCCGTGCCTACTTCCGCAAAGAAACGGAAGTAGCAAAAACCCGACACAGTAGTACTGCCGAAGGGCGGTACTACTGCCTGACTGCATAGCGTGGTACTACCGCTCGGCGAACGCGGTACTACCGTGGGCACCTGCGGTACTACCGCGCTACCGCACGGTACTACCGCGAATGCCCATGGTACTACCGTTGACCTGGGAGCAGTACTACCGCAACCAACAACGGCAGCCAGACACGGGAGGCAAGAAAACGGAGGAAGCTCCAAGGAAGAAGGAGGGGATAAGAAGGAGACGTGTACGTGATGATTCCACCCAAACCTTTCCAATGTGGACCCCCTCTTAATAGTACGGCTTTCCTACGACTCAAATCCACCAAAAGGAAACATAGAAAAGACACCGTGTTCGTCAGTCTTCGAGGGACACCCAATCGTCTTGTGCCTAGCAAAGAGGTGTCTGGAATACTCATGGCACACGATTAGTCCGCAAATGCGTTGTCATCAATCACCAAAACACTTAGGGATAAATATGTCCTTACACAATGTTCTTTACCAGGGTTAGCCATGTATCGACTGACCAAACTCACTGCAAATGATAAATCAGGCTTAGAACACACCATGGCATACATTAAAGAACCAACAACACTGGAATATGGAACTCTTGGCATATACTCAAATTCTTTATCATTATTAGGACAATAAGTGTTGGAGAACATAGTATTTCAAAAAAAATCCTACGATCACACAAAATCTATCTAGGAGATGCATAGCAATGAGAAGGGAGAGTGTGTCTATGTACCCTCGTAGACCAAAAGCAGAAGCGTTTAGTAACGCGGTTGATGTAGTCGAACGTCTTCGCGATCCAACCGATCCAAGTACCGAACGTACGGCACCTCCGCGATCTACACACGTTCAGCTCGGTGAAATCCCTCGAAATCTTGATACAGTTGAGGCCGAGGGAGAGTTCCATCAGCACGATGGCGTGGTGACGGTGATGCTGAAGTTACCGACGCAGATCTTCGCCTAAGCACTACGACAATATGACCGAGGTGTAAAACTGTGGAGGGGGGCACCGCACACGGCTAAGACAAATCTTGGAGTGCCCCTCCCCCGTATATAAATGAGGGAGGAGGAGGAGGCCGGCCTAGGAGGGGCGCGCCTATAGGGGGAGTCCAACTAGGATTCCCAATCCTAGTTGGAATCCCCTTTCCATTTCCAAGAGGTGGAGAGTGGGAAGGAGGAGGAGAGAGAGAAGGAAAGAGGGGGCGCCGCCCCCTCCTAGTCCAATTCGGACCAGCCCTTGGGGGCGCGCTGCCTCCGGCCCTTCTCTCCTTTCCACTAAAGCCCAATAAGGCCCAATACTTCCCCCGGTGAATTCCCGTAACTCCCCGGTTCTCCAAAAAATACCCGAATCACTCGGAACCTTTCCAATGTCCGAATATAGCCTTCCAATATATGAATCTTTACCTCTTGGCCATTTTCAGACTCCTCGTCATGTCTGTGATCTCACCTGGGACTCCGAACAAACTTCGGTCATCAAATCACATAACTCATAATACAAATCGTCATCAAAAGTTAAGCGTGAGGACCCTACGGGTTCGAGAACTATGTAGACATGACCGAGAAACATCTCTGGTCAATAACCAATAGTGGAACCAGGATGCTCATATTGGCTCCTACATCTTCTATGAAGATCTTTATCGGTCGAACCGCATAACAACATACGTTGTTCCCTTTGTCATCGGTTTGTTACTTGCCCGAGATTCGATCATCGGTATCTCAATACCTAGTTCAATCTCGTTACCAGCAAGTCTCTTTACTCGTTCCATAATGCATCATCCGGCAACTAACTCATTAGTCACATTGCTTGCAAGGCTTATAGTGATGTGCATTACCGAGAGGGCCTAGAGATACCTCTCCGACAATCGGAGTGACAAATCCTAATCTCGATCTATGCCAACTCAACAAACACCATCATAGACACGTGTAGAGCATCTTTATAATCACCCAGTTACGTTGTGACGTTTGATAGCACACTAAGTGTTCCTCCGGTATTCGGGAGTTGCATAATCTCATAGTCATAGGAACATGTATAAGTTATGAAGAAAGCAATAGCAATAAACTAAACGATCATAGTGCTAAGCTAACGGATTCAAGTCAATCACATCATTCTCTAATGATGTGACCCCGTTCATCAAATGACAACTCTTGTCCATGGCTAGGAAACGTAACCATCTTTGATTAACGAGCTAGTCAAGCAGAGGCATACTAGTGACACTCTGTTTGTCTATGTATTCACACATGTACTAAGTTTCCAGTTAATACAATTCTAGCATGAATAATATACATTTATCATGATATAAGGAAATATAAATAACAACTTTATCATTGCCTCTAGGGCATATTTCCTTCAGTCTAGTTCACATCGCTTTGTGATTAATACCCAAATAGTGATCATGTTTTGCTTGTGAGAGAAGTTTAGTCAACGGGTCTGCCACATTCAGAGCCGTATGTATTTTGCAAATTTTTCTATGTCTACAGTGCTCTGCACAGAGCTACTCTAGCTAATTGCTCCCACTTTCAATATGTATCCAGATTGAGACTCAGAGTCATCCAGATTGGTGTCAAAACTTGTATCGACGTAACTCTTTACGACAAACTTCTTGTCACCTCCATAACCGAGAAACATATCCTTATTCCACTAAGGATAATTTTGACCGGTGTCTAGTGATCCACTCCTGGATCATTATTGTACCCTCCTGCCAAACTCTTGGTGAGGTACACAATAGGTCTGGTACACAGCATATCATACTTTATAGAACCTATGGCCGAGGCATAGGGAATAACTTTTCATTCTCTTTCTATTTTCTGCCGTGGTCGGGTTTTGAGTCTTTACTCAACTTCACATCTTGCAACACAGGCAAGAACTCCTTCTTTGACTGTTTCATTTTGAACCACTTCAAAATCTTGTCAAGGTATGTACTCATTGAAAAATATATCAAGCGTCTTGATCTATCTCTATAGATCTTGATGCTCAATATGTAAGCAGCTTCACCGAGGTGTTTCTTTGAAAAACTCCTTTCATACACTCCTTTATGCCTTCCAAAAAATTCTACATTATTTCCGATCAACAATATGTCATTCACATATACTTATCAGAAACGTTGTAGTGCTCCCACTCACTTTCTTGTAAATATGGGCTTCACGGCAAGTCTGTATAAAACCATATGCTTTGATCACTTTATTAAAGCATATATTCCAACTCTGAGATGTTTGCACCAGTCCATAGATGGATCCCTGGAGCTTGCACACTTTGTTAGCACCTTTAGAATTGACAAAACCTTCTTGTTGCATCATATACAACTCTTTTTTAAGAAATCCATTAAGTAATGTATTTTGACATCCATTAGCCAGATTTCATAAAATGTGGCAATTTCTAACATGATTCGGACAGACTTTAAGCATCGATACGAGTGAGAAAATCTCATCGTAGTCAACATCTTGGATTTGTCAAAAACACTTTTCGACAAGTCGAGCTTTGTAGATAGTAACACTACTATCAGCGTCCGTCTTCCTCTTGAAGATCCATTTATTCTCAATGGATCGCCGATCATCGGGCAAGTCAATCAAAGTCCATACTTTGTTCTTATACATGGATCCCATCTCAGATTTCATGGCCTCAAGCCATTTCGCGGAATCTAGGCTCATCATCTCTTCCTCGTAGTTCGTAGGTTCGTCATGGTCAAGTAACATGACCTCCAGAACATGATTACCGTACCACTGTGGTGCGGATCTTACTCTGGTTGACCTACGAGGTTCGGTAGTAACTTGATCAGAAGTTTCATGATCATCATCATTAACTTCCTCACTAATTGGTGTAGGCATCACTGGAACTGATTTCAGTGATGAGCTACTTTCCAATTCGAGAGAAGGTACAATTACCTCATCAAGTTCTACTTTCCTCCCACTCACTTCTTTCAAGAGAAACTCTTTCTCTAGAAAGGATCCATTCTTAGCAACGAATGTTTTGCTTTCGGATCTGTGATAGAAGGTGTACCCAACAGTTTCCTTTGGGTATCCTATGAAGACACATTTCTCCGATTTGGGTTCGAGCTTATCAGGTTGAAGCTTTTTTTCACATAAGCATCGCAACCCCAAACTTTAAGAAACGATAGCTTTGGTTTCTTGCCAAACCATAGTTCATACGGTGTCATCTCAACGGATTTAGATGGTGCCCTATTTAACGTGAATGCAGTTGTCTCTAATGCATAACCCCTAAAACGATAGTGGTAAATCGGTAAGAGACATCATATATCACACCATATCTAATAAAGTACGGTTATGACGTTCGGACACACCATTACGCTGTGGTGTTCCAGGTGGCATGAGTTGTGAAACTATTCCACATTGTTTTAACTGAAGGCCAAACTCGTAACTCAAATATTTGCCTCCGTGATCAGATCGTAGAAAATTTATTTTCTTGTTACGATGATTTTCCACTTCTCTCTGAAATTCTTTGAACTTTTCAAATGTTTTAGACTTATGTTTCATTAAGAAGATATACCCATATCTGCCCAAATCATCTGTGAAGGTCAGAAAATAACGATACCCGCCGCGAGCCTCAACATTCATTGGACCGTATACATCGGTATGTATTATTTCCAATAATTCAGTGGCTCACTCCATTGTTCCGGAGAACGGAGTCTTAGTCATGTTGCCCATGAGGCATGGTTCGCAAGTATCAAGTGATTCCAAAAGCCCATTAGCATGGAGTTTCTTCATGCGCTTTACACCAATATGACCTAAACGGCAGTGCCACAGATAAGTTGCACTATCACTATTAACTTTGCATCTTTTGGCTTCAATACTATGAATATGTGTATCGCTACAATCGAGATTCAATAAACCATTTATTTTAAGTGTATGACCATAGAAGGTTTTATTCATGTAAATAGAACAACAATTATTCTTTGACTTAAATGAATAACTATATTGCAATAAACATGATCCAATCATATTATGCTCAACGCAAACACCAAATAACATTTATTTAGGTTCAACACTAATCCCGAAGGTAGAGGGAGTATGCGATGGTGATCTTATCAACCTTGGAATCTCTTCCAACACACATCGTCACTTTGCCCTCAACTAGTCTCTGTTCATTTTGTAACTCCTATTTCGAGTTACTAATCATAGCAACTGAATTGGTATCAAATAGCTAGGGGTTACTATGAACACTAGTAAAGTACACATCACTAATCTATATATCAAATATACCTTTGTTCACTTTGCCATCCTTCTTATCCGCAAAGTATTTGGGGTAGTTCCACTTCCAGTGACCATTTCCTTTGCAGTAGAAGCACTCAGTTTTAGGCTGGGGTCTAGCTTTGGGTTTCTTCATGGGAGCGGCAACTTGCTTGCCATTCTTCTTGAAGTTCCCTTTCTTTCCCTTGCCCTTTTACTTGAAACTAGTGGTCTTGTCAACCATCAACACTTGATGCTTTTCTTGATTTCTACCTTCGCCGATTTCAGCATCACAAAGAGCTCGGGGAATCGTTTTCGTCATCCCTTGCATATTATAGTTCATCACGAAGTTCCAATAACTTGGTGATAGTGACTAGACAACTCTGTCAATCACTATCTTATCTAGAAGATTTAACTCCCACTTGATTCAAGCGATTGTAGCGCTCAGACATTCTGAGCACATGCTCACTGGTTGAGCTATTCTCCTCCATCTTGTAGGCAAAGTATTTGTCAGAGGTCTCATACCTCTCGACTTGGGCATGAGTCTGAAATACAAATTTCAGCTCTTGGAACATCTTATATGTTCCGTGGCGTTCAAAACATTTTTGAAGTCCCGGTTATAAACCGTAAATCATGGTGCACTAAACTATCAAGTAGTCATCATACCGAGCTTTGCCAAATGTTCATAACGTCTGCATCTGCTCCTGCAATAGGTCCATCACCTAGCGGTGAATCAAGGATATAATTCTTCTGTGCAGTAATGAGGATAATCCTCACATCATGGACCTGAAGGAAATATGCCCTAGAGGCAATAATAAAGTTGTTATTTATATTTCCTTATATCATGATAAATGTTTATTATTCATGCTAGAATTGTATTAACCAGAAACTTAGTACATGTGTGAATACATAGACAAACGGAGTGTCACTAGTATGCCTCTACTTGACTAGCTCGTTAATCAAAGATGGTTAAGTTTCCTAGCCATGGACAAAGAGTTTTCATTTGATGAATGGTGCCACATCATTATAGAATGATGTGATTGACTTTACTCATCTGCTAGCTTAGCACTTTGATCGTTTAGTTTACTGCTATTGCTTTCTCCATAACTTATACATGTTCCTATGACTATGAGATTGTGCAACTCCCGAATACCAGAGGGACACTTAGTGTGCTATTAAACGTCACAACGTAACCGGGTGACTAAAAGATGCTCTACAGGTGTCTCTGATGGTGTTGGTTGAGTTGGCATAGATCCAGATTAGGATTTGTCACTCCGTGTATCGAAGAGGTATCTCTCAGCCCTCTCGGTAATGCACATCACTATAAGCCTTGCAAGCAATGTGACTAATGAGTTAGTTGCGGGATGTTGCATTATGGAACGAGAAAAGAGACTTGTTGGTAATGAGATTGAACTAGGTATTAAGATACCGATGATCGAATCTCGGGCAAGTAACATATCGATGACAAAGGGAGATGAGTCTCGGTCATGTCTACATAGTTCTCGAACCCGTAGGGTCCGCACGCTTAATGTTCGGTGACAATCGGTATTATGAGTTTATGTGTTATGATGTACCGAAGGTTGTTCGGAGTCCCGGATGAGATCACGAACATGACGAGGAGCCTCGGAATGGTCGAGACATAAAGATCGATATATTGGAATCCTATGTTTGGACAATGAATGGTTCCGGGTGAGTTCGGGAATATACCGGAGTACCGGGAGGTTACCGGAACCCCCCGAGAAGTATATGGGCCTTATTGGGCCTTAGTGGGAGAGAGGAGAAGGGGTCCTAGGAGGGTGCCCCCACCCCCAAGCCCAATCTGAATTGGGTGGGGGTCGGCCCCCCTTTCCTTCCCCCTCTCTCTCCCTTCCTTCCTCTCCTAATCCAACTAGGGAAGGGGGATGCTACTCCCGGTGGGAGTAGGACTCCCCTTGGGCGTGCCATAGAGGGGCCGGCCCTTCCCCTCCTCCACTCCTTTATATACGGGGGAGGGGGCACCCTGTAGACACACAAGTTGATCTCTTAGCCGTGTGCGGTGCCCCCCTCCACAGATTTCCACCTCAGTCATATCGTTGTAGAGCTTAGGCGAAGCCCTGCGTTGGTAACTTCATCATCACCGTCATCACGCCGTCGTGCTGACGAAGCTCTCCCTTGACACTCAGCTGGATCTAGAGTTCGTGGGACGTCACCGAGCTGAACGTGTGCAGATCGCGGAGGTCCCGTACCTTCGGTGCTAGGATCGGTCGGATCGTGAAGGCGTACGACTACATCAACCGCGTTGTCATAATGCTTCCGCTTACGGTCTACGAGGGTATGTGGACAACACTCCCCCCTCTCGTTTCTATGCATCACCTAGATAGATCTTGCATGTGCGTAGGATTTTTTTTTTGAAATTACTGCGTTCCCCCACAGGACCTTGTCCGCATCATTGCTACTATCATCTTTCAACTTAGTTTTCTCTAGAAATATATCATAAATAAAATGGGGAACCTATACGTGAGCTATTGATCTACAACATAATTTGTAAATACTATCAGGACTAAGTTCATGATAAATTAAAGTTCAATTAATCATATTACTTAAGAACTTCAACTTAGATAGACATCCCTCTAGTCATCTAAATGATCACGTGATCCATATCAACTAAACCATGTCCGATCATCACGTGAGATGGAGTAGTTTTCAATCGTGAACATCACTATGTTGATCATATATACTATATGATTCACGTTCGACCTTTCGGTCTCAGTGTTCCGAGGCCATACCTGCATATGCTAGGCTCGTCAAGTTTAACGCGAGTATTCCGCGTGTGCAAAACTGGTTTGCACCCGTTGTATGTGAACGTAGAGCTTATCACACCCGATCATCACGTGGTGTCTCGGCACGAGGACTGTCGCAATGGTGCATACTCAGGGAGAACACTTATACCTTGAAATTTTAGTAAGGGGTCATCTCATAATGCTACCGTTGTACTAAGCAAAATAAGATGCATAAAAGATAAACATCACATGCAATCAAAATATATGACATGATATGGCCATTATCATCTTGTGCCTTTGATCTCCATCATCTTGATCTCTATCAATGTGTCGTCACATGGTCGTCTTGCCAACTATTGCTTTTGCAACTATTGCCATCGCATAACGATAAAGTAAAGCAATTATATGGCGCTTGCATCTTATGCAATAAAGAGACAACCATAAGGCTCCTGCTAGTTGCCGATAACTTTAACAAACATGATCATCTCATACAACAATTTATATCTCATCATGTCGTGACCATATCACATCACAGCAAGCCCTATAAAAACAAGTTAGACGTCCTCTACTTTGTTGTTGCAAGTTTTACGTGACTGCTACGGGCTTCTAGCAAAAACCGTTCTTACCTACGCATCAAAACCACAACGATTTTTCGTCAAGTGTGTTGTTTTAACCTTCAACAAGGATCGGGCGTAGTCACACTCGATTCAATTAAAGCTGGAGAAACAGACACCCACTAGCCACTTGTGTGTGAAGCTCATCGCTAGAACCACTCTCATGAACGCGGTCATGTAATGTCGGTCTGGGCCGCTTCATCCAACAATACCGCCGAATCAGAGTATCACATGCTGGTAAGCAGTATGACTATTATTGCCCACAACTCTTTGTGTTCTACTCGTGCATACATCTACGCATAGACCTGGCTCGGATGCCACTGTTGGAGAACACAGTATTTCAAAAAAAATTCCTACGATCACGCAAGATCTATCTAGGAGATGCATAGCACGAGAGGGGAGAGTGTGCCTACGTACCCTCGTAGACCGAAAGCGGAAGCGTTTGGTAACGCGGTTGATGTAGTCAAACGTCTTTGCAATTCAACCGGTCCAAGTACTGAACGTACAACACCTCTGCGATCTACACACGTTCAACTCGGTGACATCCCTCGAACTCTTGATCCAGTTGAGGCCGAGGGAGAGTTCCGTCAGCACGACGGCGTGGTGACGGTGATGATGAAGTTACCAACGCAGGGCTTCGCCTAAGCACTGGGACAATATGACCAAGGTGTAAAACTATGGAGGGGGGCACCGCACACGGCTAAGATAAATCTCGGAGTACCTTTGGGATGCCCCCTCCCCCATATATAAAGCAGGGAGGAGGAGGCCGGCCTAGGAGGGGCGCGCCTATAGGGGGAGTCCATGGGCGGCGCACTGCCTCCCCTTGTGGCCCTTCTCTCCTTTCCACTAAAGCCCAATAAGGCCCAATACTTCCCCCGGTGAATTCCCGTAACTCCCCGGTTCTCCGAAAAATACCCGAATCACTCGGAACCTTTCCGATGTCCGAATATAGCCTTCCAATATATGAATCTTTACCTCTCGACCATTTCGAGACTCCTTGTCATGTATGTGATCTCATCCGGGACTCCGAACAAACTTCGGTCATCAAATCACATAACTCATAATACAAATCGTCATCGAACATTAAGCGTGCGGACCCTACGGGTTCGAGAACTATGTAGACATGACCGAGACACATCTCTGGTCAATAACCAATAGCGGAACCTGGATGCTCATATTGGCTCCTACATATTCTACGAAGATCTTTATCGGTCGAACCGCATAACTACCTACGTTGTTCCCTTTGTCATCTGTATGTTACTTGCCCGAGAATCGATCTTCGGTATCTCAATACCTAGTTCAATCTCGTTACCAGCAAGTCTCTTTACTCGTTCAGTAATGCATCATCCCGCAACTAACTCATTAGTCACATTGCTTGCAAGGCTTATAGTGATGTGCATTACCAAGAGGGCCCAGAGATGCCTCTCCGACAATCGGAGTGACAAATCCTAATCTCGATCTATGCCAACTCAACAAATACCATCGGAGACACCTGTCTAGCATCTTTATAATCACTCAGTTACATTGTGACGTTTGATAACATACTAAGTGTTCCTCCGGTATTCGGGAGTTGCATAATCTCATAGTCATAGGAACATGTATAAGTTATGAAGAAAGCAATAGCAATAAACTAAACGATCATAGTGCTAAGCTAACGGATGGGTCAAGTCAATCACATCATTCTCTAATGATGTGATCTCGTTCATCAAATGACAACTCTTGTCCATGGCTAGGAAACTTAACCATCTTTGATTAATGAGCTAGTCAAGTAGAGACATACTAGTGACACTCTATTTGTCTATGTATTCGCACATGTACTTAGTTTCCAGTTAATACAATTCTAGCATGAATAATATACATTTATCATGATATAAGGAAATATAAATAACAACTTTATTATTGCCTCTAGGGCATATTTCCTTCAATGAGAAGATGACAATTTCAAATGAGGAGCAATGGGAGTGCTTACTGGCTTAGCATCATGCATGTTAAAACGATGAAGAACTTTCTTAATGTAACTCTGGTGACTAAGAAATAACAAACCCGAATTTTTGTCCCTCGTAAGCTCCATATCTAGAATTTTCTTACCAGCACCAAGATCCTTCATCTCAAACTCACTACTTAATTGTGCCTTTAAAGCAGTGATCTCTTTCTTGCCCTTGGCAGTAATCTACATATCATCAACATATAACATGAAGTATAAGGTTGATCCATCAACAAATTTAATGTAAACACAACTATCATATGCAGACATCTTAAATCCACGTGTTATCGTAAATGAATCAAACCTTTTATACCATAGTATATAGAAGTTAGCCTCCCTTTTTATACTTGAATTTGGAGCATAACATAACAGAAATCATAGAAAAATAAAGGAAAGAAAAAATACAATAAAAATGAGAAAGGAATGAAGAAAACCAAAAAAGAAAGAAAAAGAAAACCGAAGTAAGACCGCTGCAAAACAAAGAAACTATACAAATCGAAGAAAAAATTTGAAAACTATATTACACTAGTAGAGTGCCCGTGCGTTGCTACGGGCGACAATGCAGATAATCGGCATTCTTATACTCACAATGTTACTAATATGTTGACAATGAAAATGATATCATGAGAGCTGCATTCTTCCTCATCTCTCCACATAAATAGATATTTCTAACATAGTTTCACAAATTTCTTTTATTTCTATGATTGCTCGGGATAGGAGTATGCAAATGAAATGTTGCGGGATGTTGCGCTGACCATCCCTTTAAACCTTGCCACCATCTCCGCCACCCGAGACCTCTCGTACCCTACATTCAAATCGCGAGACCTCTCGTACCCTACATTCAAATCGATTAATCCACTGCCCATCTCTATCAACGACGATCCATCTCTGCTAATGGTTCTTCTTCCTCCCTCTTCTGCTTTTTTTCTTTGTCCATCCTATTGACCCGCCCACCTCTTCGTGCCTAACCAATTGCCACTGCCACCCTATAGCCGGTGAGTGTTACCGAACGTCGCCCCATGCTTGAGTCGCCACCTCCGCAGTGTCAATACCATCCATCCCTCTAAACCCAACCACCATCTCTGGTGCCCATGACCGCTCGCACACCGCACTTGAGTCCGTCAATCCCTGGCCTCTCCTCCACCACCGACGACCCGCTGGTACTACTATTCTTCTTACTCCCACCGCCCACCTTTTTCTTCATCCACTCTATCAACCCGCCCACCTCTACGTGCCCAACCACTTGCCATCGACATCCATGATCAGCAAGTGTTGTCAAGCACTATCTCGTCGCCCCCTATCAAAAGTCGCCGCCTCCGCCGCCAGCCAACCCTCTAAACCCTACCAGCATATCTAGGGAATGCAACCTCCCCGCACTCCACACTCCATTGCATTAACAGGTGCCTCTCCTTCACCGGCGGCAAGATGGCATGCCACATCATCTTCACCTTTGGTGAGGTCCTAATGCGCCATCGCCGGGGATGCCGCGGCCTAACATCCAGGGCTCAGGGCTGTGCGTGCATTGCTACCAAAAAAATTGTCTCATCAAGAGCAAAGCACATTCCAAAAAACATCTTAATAAGCTTCCGTTTGTTCAAGCCTACTAAGCTCCAAATAGAACTCCAAAAATCAGGCTAACCATCATTGGTTTTATTTAGAGAGCTAAAGGTGCAAAGTTTACGCACATTAATCTTTACTCAAGAAATCTAGATAATTAATCTATACTCAAGAAATCTAGAGTTCATTATCGTTCATTCATTTAGCTTCAAAATGTACTCTATATACATGTGTCCCATGCCGTGATAAACAACAGATTGTCAAAACACTTTCTTGTTCTCATTTTTGACTACAGTATGATCAACCAGAAGTTCGACCGCTATATCTCATAAGTCACAACACTTCGGCAGACCATCACCACTAATAAATAAAGGTAAATAGAGTAGATCAAACAAGGGGGATAAATCTGCACCTTTATCATTGAAGCGGTAAAAGATTCCAATATATGGAAAATTAGAGCCTTTTCCATGCCAATAAGCTAGTCGATGTTGCTAAGAGTCGATAGATGTTTTTTTTCTGCATGGGTAGTTCTGAAATTTTGGTAGGAGTCAATAGATCATGTATATGTTTGAGGCAAACAGCAGTTAGTTCCTAATTACAGTGAGTGAGATGTGTCTTCGGGGAACAACTAAAACTCTTTTGATTAAATGGAAGTGACACAATCTAGCCAGGAAGACAGAAACCTGACAAATAAAAAAAGGATATAGGCAAACTGCACCCACAACACACCACTTGATCATATTCATAAAATAGTGTTGGCAGCATGTTGCTGGGCCTCTCCGGCCTCATCCTGGTAGATAGCCTCGTCGGTGTCGCACTGTGATGCCTCTCGTCGTGCTATTCAGCCTGGTGCTCGTGCCCCCCGCGCTCGCCGTCACTGGGTTCATCGCCATCAGTGTGCATACCTTGTTCTGATAACAGTGATTGAGTTATCATGTTTATTGTCCTGAACCTAGAGTCAAACAAAACCATGTTTCAGGGACATTCACACGCAAAGTAGAGATAAACAGCATGCATAACTTTGGCTAGACCGAACTGCAGTGTAGTTTGGTCGTACCCCAACGAAACGCCAAAGACGCCATCCGGCACCCATCCATTGCATCAGGTGATCAAATAGTAGGACCTACAAACTGGTTATACACTAAAAAGCTAAGCATGCAAGATCAGTCCAAACCTAAAACAGATTTAGCAAACAGAACCACGTATAACTCCCAAGCAAGGAAAGGTACCTCTGCATCAGTAGAACATGTGTGAGTTGCAATGGGTTGCATTGACGACTTCTTTTTGTACCATTCAAGCACCCTTCTTCTCTTCCTTCTCCCAGCTAAAAATGTTTCTCCGAGTGATATGTCAATGGTTAAATTTACACTACATAAAGGAAGGCGAAATGGCTCATCATGAGATATGACTCACTCGTCTGTAATCATAAACATCATGTTTCATCAAGCAACAGATAACATGGTTGTACACAATGGCCATGCAAACTGGTAAAGAAAACAAACAATTGGACCATGGTATGTTTCCAAATGAAATTGATGTGCATTGCAATGGAAAGTATGGGACCTATCTTGGAATAGTTGCAAAAAACAAGAGAATATGGGTGAAAGACTAAAATATTTGTTGCAAGTAATCTACTTTTCTTAAAATTAGTTTACCTACAAAATCACCATTCAGTCTGGTAGTTCAGAGGATGTGTTTGATGTCAGTTCAGAAGGTTGAATATGAGACTATACCAGAAGCAAAGGATTCCCTGAAGGAGTAGCTATTGAAGATATTTCATATTCTTTATGTCGAACATGTGTGACTGGCTGGTATTATTTTTCAAACAAGTGTCTTCTGACATGTCAAATATCCAATCAAAGTGTGACCTCCCTAGACTGAAACCAAAGTTCATAGACATGCGTATAAACTGAAAACTATCCTCACATAATTCAACATACTGAAAAGCATGGTTGAGGATTTATTTATTTTAGTACAATGCATTAGGACTACGAATCCAAGGCCTCCAATGTCACTATAAAATTGGATCAAACTAAGCTAAGGATGCAAGGAACATTACCTGCCTCAGAAACTTCATATTGCTTTCTCTTCCGTCTACAACAAAAAGAATATTATAGAATCAGTCTCTCTGTATACTGCTTGTAGGTAATTTCCTCCATGCTTTTGAATTCCTGGATGCTTGCAAGGCAATCTACTTGTTTTCAGTAATGAGCAGCAATGCAGTCATCAATCTGTAATTGCCTATAACCCATCCTGATTAAAAGCAAGTTCCAGAAAACAAATCTCTACTCCTAATCATGCAACAGCTTTTCTAGCCCGTAGTTAGGCAGAAATTAGATTACAAAGGATAAAACAAAAGAGAAGGAACTCGAACGAACGGATCCCGCGCCACAACCCCGACATGCCACCGCTCTTCCTCAAGCAGCAATGCCGCATGATACAACTAACTGTAGCCAACGCTGCTCATGACAGCCACACACAGACCACGAATGCCGCACCACCTTCCGGTGCCGCTGCCCCCACCACTGTCCCTCGAGCACTAACGCCGAACGATACAGCTACCCGCAGCTCACGCTGCTCAGGCCAACCGCACATAGACCACGAACGCTGCACCACATCCTGGGCCGCTGCCCCAACATGTCGTCCAACAGTCCCGACTGGGGCACATTGACGGAGCTGACAACCTTGCTGCTTCCACACTTCAAGGTCCTCACCCAAGCCATGCCGACAAGCATCCCTACCTCTTGGAGCTGTTGTCGTAGTACTGCCTGAGGCCACAGCCTCGACACTTAATAGAAGATCCCGGAGCCACAGCCCCGACATACACCGCCCTTGAAAACGAAAGAGCCCCACACGACATCCAAAGGCTGGCCCTCCAAGGCAACGCCTCCGAAGATGGTTACGACGTAAACGCCGCCGCCACCCACTCCAGAAAACTGGAGTTTAGGTTCTCACCCGGAGAGCCCAAGCACATGAAAGGATAGGAAGATGTCTACGACTATGCCTCTAAGAAGGTCACGGAGCTTTCGCTCAGAGTCCCTGATCTCCTATCAGTGAGCTTGCTTGCAAATCTGGTCATGCAATGATACCCAGGCCATCAAAGCCAAGCACATTGTGTAGGTCACCCCCCCTGCCGTCAGCCGGCATAGCCCTCATGCGACGACCAGCTACATCAACTCATGCGACATAGAAACAACGCGGTTGTCAGGGTCAGATCTGAGTGCATCGCTCCAAATCCACCATCCCGAGCCCGTGCAGCAGCCCCTGCCATAGCAGCCATCAGCCCAAGGCCGCTGCCCCAGCATTATCTGGCGCCGCAACCACCGGCTACCCCCCTGCAGATCCACGAAACCAGGAGAACAACATCATCAATCTGCAGAGCAGCACAGTCACACCTCTCGCCACGAAGAAACGCACAACGCCCATATGTCCACTCTCGCGCATGCTAGGCGCCAGATCCACGCCTACCTCGCACCTCCGCCACGGACCAACGCACACAGTCGGCCGGAGCACCTCTACGCCTTACTTCGCTAGCACACATGCCAGATCGGTTCGCACCCTGGCCGAACCCGCGGTCACGCGCACCAGCGCGCCATGCCGCCGCCAGCTCGCCCTCACCAATAAATATAAATGAAAAGTGAAATCATGTAGTCTTAATTGCACAATCAAATCATCCTCAAGCAAATAAAGAGGTAGTTGTTCATCTAAGGTTGCATACCTAATAGTTGGAAATTGGAAGCACTTAGAAATAAGCATAACATATCAGAAACACAATTTTCTTTTCTATCAGCGATCTCCCCCACATGAAAAGAAGATAGTATGCTCAAAAATCAGTATTCATCACAAAGGATGTATTTAACTAAAATGCATAAGACCAAACAATGCACAAAAATGGTAATAGTAGGCATAATTGTTATCTGAGTAGTGCTAACCAGAAACTATGTATGTCCATTGTGTCGATCATCCATACGTTCGGATAAAATATAATTTGGTCGAACCAAGAAATAAAATGAAAGTTATTTTTTACTTATGCTAACAGACTACCTTGAGTTTCCATATTCCTGCAAACTCGTGAATAATGTTTCCTTTTCTCTTCTCTTTTGTAAGACTAATTCCCAAATTCCATCTGGTACTAATTAAAACATATAGAAATACCATGAGAATACTCGTACATGTCTAAAATACCAGTTGCAAACTGACCAAAGGCCTAGTAGCGCAAGTATGTAAATTGGTATCAAGGAGAACTTATGCAGCAATTGGTGCAGACAAATCCTATATAATTAAAACAGTTAACTTCCCGTGTCTGGTACAGTCAATAAAGTATCACGTTCAAGACAAATCTGATATAGTGTGAATAAATTAATAAGTAAATCAATATGGTGCATACTCTAAAAGGTCAGATCTTTGATGTCGTCGAAGTTACTAATCTTCTGCTCGTTTCAAAAATCCCTACAGAGAAAAAGGAATACATTTCAAGCTCCAGCATGAACCAGCAATTTATTATGTGAAATACGTTCTTATCGGCAATAGATATTTTCAGATCAAAAAATAGTATCCAATCTTATAAGGAACTCTATATTATGAAACTCCCACTCATAGGTGTTAATATGAGACCTTCATGAAATAGATCTAAACCGAGGGTAGTATTTCATATCAGTTATTTTACCATATGAACTTGATACTATTACTATCATCGACGGCAAAACTGACACAATTTATTTTTATAAAAAATGACCATAAGGAAGGCCATACATCAGTGCCAGCAAAAATATGATCATATACCCAGCACAAATTTATATGCCCAACAAAACCGCAACCCCAATCAAACAAAAGATCAGATGGGATGATCCCTGAGATCGAGAAGATATCTTATTCTTCGCAGCTGCAATTGTTTGCCATCCAAACTGGTGGGCCTAATTATAGGCATGTAAATAGTCCTAACATGTATTTTTCATAGCAGCATCAGGTATGACCGAACTTTCTTAAAAATAGCTCGCAGCATGCTAAGTTTACCAAACCAACATACAAATGAAATATTAGAAAAGACTACAGGACAATTTTTACCTTGATGATTAGTGTGGGCTCTCATGGTTTTTGCTTTCTGGCGATGTAATCGGACATGGATATTCTTCACATATGCAAGTGCCTTCGGCCGTGGGTGGAGGCTGACTGACCCTTGAGGAGCTTGTGGCGGGTCTTGCACTCCAGGCAGTTCCCTCGTGGTGCTCGTACTTGTAGCATGTTTGGCAGATGGAGAAGGCCACACCCATTGCAGGTGAAGTGCTCGACGTGAGCCCCACGTCGTCCCCGCAAATGAAACATTTGATTTACAGAAGGGGTTGAGTTCATACTATTTTTTAAAGTTCAGTGCCCATCTCCATATTAAAGACAAAGAGGAATTATTTCAATTTAAATTAGAAAGGCAATAACTTCGAAATTGCCAACCTGCAAATATAAAAAACAAAGCAAAGCAAATATTCTTATGATTTGGAAAACCGATATCCAATACAAGAAACAATATAAGTTCTAACAAATCACTGGTTCGGTTCAAACATCAACACACATAACAGTGGCACTGATTCGCCATGAAACCATGCTATTGAGTATTGAGAGACATAGCAGCAGATGCATTTAGATATATCTAGGCACAACGGCACAAGGATTCACAACAGTGATTATATGGGGAGTAAAAAAACATTTAGGCTACATCTGGAGCTATCTATGTATGTCCAAATTTTGATCTAGCGACAGTACATTTAAAGATACACATACACACATGTTACTACCAATAATTATGAATGGATTGTACCTTACAAATACACCATACTAAAACATTATATTCAAGCTATCAAGGTCTATATAGAGTTTCTTGAAAATAAAGGAACACGCAACTGAGTTCTCGACAACAACTTTCCCGAAAAGGAGATGCTCTAGAAAAGAAATGTTAATCCTGGCATTTGGCAATTTGTTTCAGACCAACCTTCCTTTTCTGTGTGCCACCATGGTCGTAAATGTGCAATCTCAGATAGTGGTGCTGACTGCTTACTACTGAGATAATCCTACTTGTTGCCCGGAGCTTGACACCATTCATCCTTCTATAGGCTAGTGTTACAGAAAAGGGCAAAGAGCTAACAAAGGGCATACTCATAGTGCAGTGTTCCTTCCTACAACCCCTCGTTCCTAGTCAGTAAAAGGCTTACAACAATTTATCTTGGCTCCGCATTTACTTTAGCTTGTCTGTCGAGTTAAACAAGGATTGAGCTGCAGGTGGTTGTCACCTACTTTGGCAGTTTTGTACAACTAAAGGCCTAAAGTTATCATGGCACAGTCAACAAATAGAACTTGCAAGTATTGTGTACATTTAAGTGGCAGATGTTTCTCAACACAAAATGCAAGCAACTGTGCAAGTAGGGTCTAAAATTCATGCAAGTAGTCAGAATATTTCCGACGCAAATCGTACAAGTAAGAGGAAGAAACAAATAAAATGTAAATAAAGAATAGTTACCTTCAGTAAATTGGTTTCTCCTAAGAAGGCAGGCAAGATGAATAGACTATGTAGCCGCAATAATGGGCCTGATGAATTAACAACTTAGCAACAATGGGCAACGTTGCGTGGAGAGAGGAAGGGAACTATGAGTCAAGCAAATTGGTGAAACAATCACTGGTGCCCTGCTCCGCCAGTCTGTCGTGCATCCTCGGGATGGTGATCGGTGAGAGGTCGATGCAAGTGATGCCACAGGTGACGCCCTCCTGCAGAAGCTCTATAAGAATCAACAGAAAGAAATCGAGTTAACAGAGATACTTTTCTAAGGGCCTGAGAGGTTATATAATGAATAGAAGATTCGAGGAAAGACGTCACTTACATGATACATGTAGCTAGAGAATCACAGTGCCCTCAATTGAAGTTTTATGTTCTCCCCATTAGTGATCGCACTGAATCAAAAAGCAAAATGTCAGACAAACAGATTACCTGGAGTGAAGGCATCAGGTAAACAAATTATCTGAATCAAAAAGCTCACTAAAAACAGAATCAAAAAGCTAAATGCCAAACAGATTGAGTACTTTGCCTGGTATACATACTTGTCCCGCCTTGCATCAACCCCGTGCATGGTGGTGGCATCAACAACGTCATGAGCTCCTACTGCCCTCGCGTCGATAGAAAGGTTGTCATCGTCGGCGCCGCGCACCTCCGAACCAAGGATCCGTTTGGCATGGAGGAGAGCGCGATCAGATTGATGCGTCCATCCCCAAACAACGAGCCAAGATAAAGAATATTATGACTGGGAGTTGTGTGTCCCCACTTTGTGTCTGCAACCACCTCCTTTCTACAGCTCCAAATCAGGGGAGCATCATTTCAAAAAAAATCAGGGGAGCATCTCTTCGTTCCCAGCGAGACGGTCTATGCAGGTGCCGCCAGCGGCGGCGACGCCCCACCACAAAAGATTGTCTTCAAGCCGCGATTTGCCGCACCCAACCCCAAGGACCTGCAGTTGGTAGATATTTATTGGGGAAAACAACCAATAAAGCATGACTGAAGTTTAAACTTTGCATAACTAAAAAGTAATCAATGTATCAAAGGATTTGATCTGTGGGCATTTTCCTTTTTCCCAAGTAACAACGTCAAACTTTTCAGGGGAAGGGTATATACAATATTTACAAAACTGAATTCTTTCCACGTGTTTTTAAATCAATGGATCCTTCATCTAGTCCTTTTGCTATCTCCTACAAATTCTTTAAAGAGTACTACTACATTGCAGCAAAATAATGCAATACCTAGAGTTAAATCTATCAATTTTGGCACATACGTACTTGCATGGTCTTCTCCTCCTCTGTTAGCATTTCTCAGTCCAATTCGTGCCTGCATGAACATGGTGGCGACAAGAACACCCAACCCCAAGGACCTGCAGCACAAGAACACACAACATACATGGTGGCGAGATGGCGTGCTTCAACTACAGTGAGTCCCCGGCCGTGGCCGCGTGCCCCTTTGGTCGCGACGCAGCGCCTTCGGCGGTGGGCATCACGATGCCATCATGGAGGCACAATCAGATCAACAAAACAATGTATCTACCTTGCCATCCATCGCAATACAGAATTGAGAGCTCCCGTGTGTATAATACCGACTGCTATAGTTGCTTGCCATCACAATTAACGAAGTAAAGCACATAAATAGAGGATAAGATTACAGCAATAAACTAAACAAGTTCAGCTTCTATTGGTGAAAGGCAACTGATGACCCTAACCGCAATTCTACACGCAATGATAACCTAAATTTACATCAATTCAACAAGGTTTGGACCATTCAATTTTGCTTGGCTATCACGACAATTTGGATAAACATGAAACATATAGTTCCCATGACACCTATGAGCGCATCACATGTGCTTAAACATCAAGTTTATTGTAGATGGTCTAGAAATACTACACACAGAGTGGTACATATATATGCATAGAACAAAAAACAGAACAAGTAACCGAGGTTAGTCCGTGAGACTCACCCTGCAATCCGACAAACATGACGACGCTGGGCTTGCCCTTCTTGGGGGTGAAGGCCGGCTTCCCGGGATCCAGCATGTTGCAAAGCTCCGTGAAGACGACCTGCAGCGCGAAACAGAAACAAAGGCATCAACCTCTCGCGCAGCCGGCCGCCGCCCTCATTGCCGCAGACAGAGGCTGCCTCCTCCCCGGATCGGGTCGGAGCGGCGTCCCAAGAGACAAGACGCACACGACCAGGTGGCGGACGACGAGTCAGGGGCCCCGACCAGGTAGGCGTGCTGGATGAGGTCGATGCCGGCAGGTGGGGCGGAGGGGCAGCAACGGAGGAGGAAGAGGTGGATCCGCGACGACGGCAATGGATCCACGAAGGCGGAGGCGTCCGAGGGGTTCCGCGGCGACGGCGGCGGCGGCTCCATGATGGCAGCGATTGATCCAAGAAGGCGGACGTGCGCGTCCAGATGGGGATCTATGGATCGGCTTTCGGCTCCAGAAGGGCGGCGAGTTTGTTGTGCGAGTGGGGCGCCTTTGATGTGAGACCGAGGGCGGCGGCGAAGGGATGAAGGGCGGCGACGGCGAAGGGATGAAGGCGGCGACGAACGAGGGCAGGGAGTCTAGCGTGCGAGTCGTTCTCGCTCGAGGGCATGTGACGTCGCTCGTACGTGCGGGGTTTTTTCGCTGGTTATTTTTCGTAGGTTTTTTTATCGCTGGTTAATTTTCGTAGATTTTTTTTTCGTCGCTTGTTTCGGGCGCGATCGGTGGTTACGACTTGAAGAGCGCGGGGGCTGGTGGAGGACTCGGTACGTGGTTTTGTCGGTTCGTGGTGGGTCGGCGGGAGGTGGGAGCAAGTACCAAAAAAGTACCAAAAAAGACCGGGTAAGGTGGGACGAAAATAAAACCCGGAACGCGACCTACCAACTGAGACATTAAGAGCAGAGAAATGAATAAAAACAGTGAAAATGGTGCTAAAGTACATGCCCGTCTTTGTACTATAGTGAGAGGAGAAACGTTTTAGGAAAGTAGAGCATACATTCGTTGCCAAAAAAAGAGAGTAGATTATACATCTTGCTATAAGCAAGATATAACTCCTGCAGATATGTATTGCTTGCTGCGGAACGTATCGTCCAAGCAAGTATGGAATGGGCCAGCCCATTAATACACAATTATGTACAGTCGCAAGTTACATATTGTCTCTTTACATGTTATGTTGGCTTCTTTATTTTATTTTTTTTAGACAACCTCGCGAAGCTTTATTAAATCGTCACAATGTTTACAGGGACGGAGGGTAAATTTCCGGGGTGTCCCAACCACACGTGTTGGCCACCACCGAGAGATAAAGCATGCTTCGCTAAGTTGTGAGCTTCATAATTTAAGCTCCTAAATTCATGACTAAAAGTGCAAAAATCAAAAAACGAGGAGTGTTCTATTATTTCATGTATAATGGCACTATAGCTCGACGAGTTGTCCATCTTCAGATCTTGTACTTGTACCACCACCTTACACTCTGAAGCCACTTGAATCATTCGCTCATACAGGTCATCTGCTAACGCTAGGGCTTCTCTGATGGCAAGAGCTTCCAAAGTCATCGGATCAACAATGTGGTTGAAACAAAGTGTTGAGGCACCCAAGAACATGCCGCTCCCATCTCTGCAAATAGCACCTACAACCCCGAATCCATTGCTAGACACAGCAGCATCCACATTCATCTTTGCATTGCCAACCGTAGGAGCCACCCAAGTCTGAGATCGCGTTACAGCCGGCACACGGACCCCCGGTGATCTCTTGTTGACAGTTTGCAGGTCGGCCAAATATTTTGTTATGAACGTATGAACTGAATGAGGTGTTTGGAAGATGTTTTCATGAATCGCCTTCCTCCGTACCCCCTAGAGGGCCCATAACGTGACCGCCAGTTGATCAAACAGTCCCGTTGGCAACACTTCATGCATGGAGAATAGCCACTCCCTGGGATTATCCTCTCCCCGATCAATCATGTGAGCTACGAGTTCTTCCGGTGCCAGTGCCCAAACACTAGCCGCCATCGGGCAAGAGATGAGAGCATGTTTCCATGTATCGACATCCCCGCAGATCGGACAAGCATCTTCCGTTGACATATGTCGATGCTTCAAAACAGTGCCAGTTGGCATGGACTTTTGAGCGAGACACCACACAAAAAACTTCAGTTTCGAGGGAACCTGCAGGTGCCATATCATAGACCACTTCTTGGTTTCACTAGGATCATATGAGGTCTCACCGTGCTCATCATACACAGCCTCATGGATGTGTTTTAAACGCATAATCATCATGTAGGCCGACCAAACACTGAACCCCCCTCGGGTCTCTTCATGCCATGCCCAAAAGTCCTCGACTTGACGTGTGCATAACGGGATCCGCAAGATAGCTTCCGCATCTCCCTGAGTAAAAACAGATCGAACCAGATTCTCATTCCAACTAGCAGTTGTATTATCAATAAGTTGTGCCACTTTAACAGGAGCATTTGGAACAAGCGATGTTACTGGGCACTTGAAATTGTCTATGGGAATCAAATTATCACTCCAAATGCTCGTTGTCTCGCCATCACCTATCCTTCAAATAATCCCATGTGCCATAACCTCTCGCCCGTCTAGAATGGCCCGCCATATCTGTGAGGGATGCGAGCCAAGTTCAGCTTGTAGCAGAGAGCAGTCAGGGAAATAAACCACCTTGAGAATTCTAGCACTAAGAGATGTGCTGTCCGTAAAGGTTCGCCATGCCTATCTCGCCAGGAGAGCAAGATTGAAAATCTCCATGTCACGAAATCCCAAGCCTCCCAGATGTTTTGGCAACGTTATAGTATCCCAAGCAACCCAGCACGGTTTCCTCTTTCCTTGCTTTGAACCCCACCAAAATTGCGGATGATGGAGGTGATATTCTCACAAAGACCTCGTGGAAGTCGGAAGCATGCCATGGAGTATACAGGAATTGCTTGAGCTACGGACTTGATCAGTACCTCTTTGCCACCAGAAGATAGCAGTTTTGCCATCCGTCCTTTAATCTTTTCCCACACTCGATCCCTGAGGTACTTGAAAGTACCGTTCTTCGAATGGCCAACATCCGTTGGCATGCCAAGATACCGTTCACTCAAGGACTCGTTCTGGACATGCAGGTTCTGCTTTATCGCCTCTTTCAACTGAACAGGGGAGCCCTTGCTGAAAAAGATTGATGATTTCTCATTATTGATCCTTTGTCCCGAGGCCATACAATATGTATCAAGTAGGTTTGACACCGCATTTGATCCCTCCACACTTGCCTTGAAAAGCAACAGGCTATCATCTGCAAAAAGAAGGTGGTTTACAGTTGGAGCTGTAGGGGCCACCTTTATACCTGGCACCGATGATTCAGAACTTGATTTAAGGAGGCACGAAAGGCCCTCTGCTACAATCAAAAATAAGTAGGGGGAAATTGGGTCTCCCTGCCAGATACCTCTAGTTGGCTTAAAGGGTTCTAGCTTCTCACCATTGAAACATACTGAAAATGAGACTGAGGATACCATACCCATCACCACATTTATCCAGTGTTGATCAAAACCCAACTTGGTCATAATCGCTCTCAGATAGTCCCACTCCACGCGGTCATAAGCTTTCATCATGTCCAACTTCAAAGCACAAAAGCTGTTTGTTTTTGCCCTAGATCGCTTCATAAAATGAAGACACTCATAGGCGCAAATAATATTGTCCGTGATTAGCCTTCTAGGGACAAAAGCAGACTGCTCTTCAGAGATTATATCAGGCAAGATCACTTTTAACCTGTTTGCAATGACCTTCAAGGCTATCTTGTACAAGACATTACACAAACTAATTGGCCGGAATTGAGCAAGAACAGTTGGGTTTGTTACCTTTGGGATTAAGACCAGGACGGTATCATTAATAGATTCTGCACTTTCTTCACCTTTCACAATCTTGAGAACTATTTCTGTTACTTCATCCTCACACACATCCCAGTGGCGCTAATAGAAGTGGCTGGAAAGCCATATGGCCCCGGAGCTTTGGTCGGGAACATTTGGAAAAGTGCAACCTTGACCTCCTCCCTCGTATATGGCGCACAAAGTTTCGTGTTCATCACGGCTGTCACTTTCCTGGGAACGTGTTCCAGCACCGCTTCCATATTCTGCACACCCTCGTATTGGTACAGATTCTCATAGAAGCTCTTGGCTAGGGCTCTAAGCTCATCCGGATCAGAGATCTCCACTCCCAACGAGTTTGTTAAAGCCTTGATCATATTCTTCTTTCTCCGGATACTAGCTCTTAGATGAAAAAAATAGTGTTCTTGTCCCCTTCAGTAAGCCACACAATCCGAGATCTCTGTCGCCACATGATCTCCTCCCTATGGTACATTTCTATCAAACGCTCATTGATCTTTAGCTCTGCATGGGATGGGCCTAGTCTCATAGGGTCACCTTGTAGTTCGGCCAGCGTCTCCTTTAGCCTTTTTATCTCCTTTCTGACGCTTCCAAAAGTGTCCCTGCTCCACCTCCCAACATCCTGCGCAAGATTTTGTAGCTTGCGTCGTAGGTCAACCACTGTTGTGCATGTTGGCCCGTGCCCCCAACCCGACTGTATGCAACCCTTGAACTCCTCATGTGTTTCCCACATGAGCTCATACCTGAAAGGGCATCGAGTCTGATCCTTTCCCCCCTCCTCTAGACGAAGCAAGAGGGGAGAATGATCCGATGTGACCCCCATAAGATGTGTAACAGATGCCAGTGGGTATCTCGCGAGCCATGTAGCGGTAGCCAAAGCGCGGTCAAGTCTGCACCTTGTAAAACTGCCTCATGTCACTTTTTTCTCAAAAGTCCACTTGTTTCCTCAGTAGCCCAAATCTAGCAACATGCAAACATCAAGCACCTCTCGAAAAGCTTGTATCTGAGCATTACTCCGTTGTCCAATGCCTTGATGTTCTTCCGGACGTAAAACCTCGTTAAAATCACCAATGCATAGCCAAGGGAGGTCGCTCAAAGTGCTAATGTTTTTTAAAGTCGTCCATGTTTGATGCCTCAGGTGCGTTTGCGCCTCTCCGTACACGCACGTCATTCTCCACTTGGCCGTACCTTGTTCCTCAATGGAAATGTCGAGGTGATAATCAGAATAACCAAGAATTTCAACATTTATTGAGTTGTTCCAAAACAAGCCAATGCCACCACTTCTACCATCACTACTCACAGCATAAGAACTGTCAAAACCAAGCGTTCCCGACAAAGCTTCTACCCTAGTACTATCCATTTGAGTTTCAACAATGCATAAGAGGGTAGGGGTAAATTGCCTCGCAAAATCCCGAAGCTCTCGAATTGTCGCGGCTTTACCCGAACCATGAGAATTCCAGAAGAATATATTCATTGGGCCCGGCGGCGCTCCTCGAAGGAGCCCGCCAAATATGTGACAGTCTTGCGATGACCGCCCATGTTATTCTCCACATCCTCATCTGTCGCTGAACTCATCTTGGTTCTCTTTGGTTCCTGTTTGCTGCTAGGGCTCCGGGGAACTGGTGGAGGCGCTGGCAGCTGGAGCACCCCATCCCGAGCCAAAGAATTTGCTGCAACAATAGCTGATTTTCCATCCCCCGGCGATCGCTTTCTATTATTTTCTGCTTTAGCCATATCCAAGTCTGTCTCTTGATCAAACTCCTCCTGTCCAGCGCTGCCTCCCTCATGACCAGTGCGAGCGTTGGTTCCATGTCCCCCCCCCCCATCCTCCTCGGCGGCCTCCACGACGGCCTCGACCCCCACCCGGGCCTTGTCCCGTGCGCATAACCCATGATGCTCTAAGATCCTTGTAGACCAGAGCAGAAGGGGGGTGAATACCACTGCCATGCTCCTTGAAGACGTGGCCAAGCATGCCACATACCGCACACCAATCAGGTAGCTTCTCGTACTTGACTCGGTAGATTTGATGTTTCCCGTCCCGTATCATTGAGACAGCATTCTTCAGTGGTTTGTTGACATTGATCCGAACCGAGACACGGTGAAAGTTTCCCGTGAAATCCTGCGATTGGGGTTCAACAAACAGAACTTCCCCAATTTTTGCTGCTAAAGGTGGCACAAGGTGAGCATACAGGGGTGGAACATCATGTATTTGCACCCAAATCTCAATTGTATCCAGCTGAATAGTGGTTGGCTTCGACAACCCATCATATGGTTTTAAGATCACCGCATCTCCCCTAAAGTGCCATGGTCCATCCATTGTGATTCGTTCCCAATCTCCCAAACACGAAAACTGTACTGTATACAGATTTTCTTCCAGCGGTTTGAACTGAACCTCTTGTGCCAAATCCCAGGCCGCACGCATGTTCCTGAAGAACCAAAATTGGCTATAGGTTTTGACCGTATAAACCTTTGCTAGGGCTATCCAGCGAGCTGCCTCCGCCGGTGCCTCCTTCTCATCGAAGACAACATCATCTAGATCCTCTTCCCGGAGACCGAGTTCCGCCATTAAAGCTATCACATCATCCGTAGCTGCTGGGCCTGCCGACGTCGAGGCTCCGTCTGACGCCATGATGCTCAAAAACCCTAACCCAATCTAACAAACCGGGCTTCGCTGCAGGGCCCCAAACTTCTCCGCCTCCCTCCAAAACCCCTCCCGATCGGCGAAACAGGGGACGCCGCCAGATCGAGGAAGAGAGTCGAGGCAAACGAGCGGGGATCGGGGAAATCCAGGTCTCAACGGCGGCGACGTAGATCGCCCCCGAGAGGAAAACAAACCCTAACATGAGGGAATCTTGCGGTTCTCTGTACGTTGTTGGCTTCTTTATTCATTCATACATGTTGCTATCCAAGCATGACAATATCATTCCATTCTTGTACATATTTACTAGTTTTTTAATTAATTTTATCTATATTTTAAAATAAAAAATTGTTTCCTTAATTAAAAATGTTTATTGCACGTTCAGAAAAGGTTTATAGAAGTATAAAAAAATCATGCAGTTTAAAAAAAAGATTTCGTACCTTTTGAAATATATACTCTATTTTTCTTAGAGAAATGTCGATGTATTTCAAATATATTTCTGTAACATTTAAAAAATATATACAATATATAACGTAGTTTTAAAAAAATTCGTACAATTCAAAAAGTACTAGACATTTTAAAGAACGTTCAAGAATTTCAGAAAAAAATAATGACATTTAGAAATGCTAAATACAATGTCAAAATGTTCACATAATTCTATTTTTTTCTTATCTTTCAATAAATTTTTCAATGTGCATTTGAAACACGTATACATGTATTAAAAAATAAAAAATATTTTTTTGATAAAAAATGTTAATCACGTGTTTTAAAAATGTTGAACGTGTATGAATATGTTTTACGAAAAATGTAAAATGTGTGTAGAAAAAACCAGACACCACAACAAAAAGTTGGAAAAATGGCTAATCATGTATTGGAGAAATATTGAAAATGCATAAGAAAATATATCTGTTGTATAAGAAATGAACAGTGTCTGTGCAAAAAAGTAGACATGTGTTGAAAAAAAAGGACAACCGTGAAGTTAACCTTTGAAAACAGAAGAAAGAAGCAAAGGAAAACAAACAAACCCAAAGAACAAGGAAAAAACAAAGAAATTTAAATAAAATAAATGAAAAACCAAAGTAAACTGATGCAAACATTAAAAACTAACAGGAAAAGCACAACGAAGAACACCGACTAGATCTCAAGTAAGAGCACTACAAAACTGTTCCTGCCCACTCCCTCGTGTCTCTAGAGGCGAGAGTAAGTTATGTCTCAGTACGGGCTAGAAATAGCTTTCGCTTCCTATTCTACGATTTTAAGTGTATAGTAATGAGCAGATCGCGCAGATCCCCATATGCCCGAGTCTAATCAGGTAGATCTGTGCGGCTCGCTTTGAACGAGAAAGAGGAAAATCCTAGTTGACGCATGCGAGCAAGGCGTGCCAGCCCAGTGAATCGCGCACAATGTACGTTTGTTCACTGCAGTTTTCTTTCGTTTTAATGTTGCTCTTTCTCTTTGCTTTATTATTTTTTTACTTTTTGGCGGTCTCTTATTTTATTTTTTCAAAAAGGTTTACTTTTAAAAAAGGTGTTTTTAAATTTGAAAATACATTCACATTTGAAAGTAAAAAAAGGAAATTTGAAATAGTGTTTGCATTTTCATTGGGCCGGCCCATTGGCAATGAACAGGAGGGCTCTAACGAAGAAACCGGTAACAACGAGGTCTTCAATGGAATCATGCCTGGCCCAGTTTTTATAGATTAAAGACATTACTAAAATTCAGTTTATATATGCGAATTTATTGCCCTAAAAGTACACAAATTTAAAATGTATGTACACACAAAAAATTCATGTGATGTTCAAATTGTTCATGAACTTTTTAAAAATATCGACCACTTTTAAAAAATATTTATGAATTTAGAAGTGTTCAATTTATTTAAATGTTTGGTAATAATTAAAAAATTCATGCATCAAAAAAGAGGAAAAAGAAACGAGAAACTAAGAAAGGAAAACATAGAAAATGACACTCAAAGTAAATAGGATACCACACAAAAAATGAAGAAAATCGCCAAAAGCTTGTTAAAAATAATTGATAAAAAAGAAGAATGAAGCCGCTATGTACTATCCCATGTAGTATTGTCATGTGCAATTTGGGCTCATAATCTTCGATGTAGCAATTATAATAGGATTGCCCCTAACCTAGCAAATTCGTAGACAGTGTGAAGACGGCATTTTTATCGATAAAGGAATGCCCACGTGTAACAACCCAAATGGTTGCCGAGGTGTGCATTTTGTTCTTGAGATTTATTTTTCGAGAAATAGATAGCCCATCATTTGATTATAACTTTGCTTGAGATGGAAATACTTCCAAGTTCCATCGCATTAACCAACTTACTCAACAATGCTGGTCACAATCAAACTTTGAACAATGGTAGTCGCACCGTCTGGTCATACTAGTTGGAAAGTTAGATAATATCATGACTATCAATTTCACAATATGAATCATGACTAAATAAATTATTAGCGTGTTGAACTTGAACAGACTAGACGCGTGAAACAATATGAACCGTATCATCTCACGTGCAACAACAACCATAATAGAAGATCGGATCAGTTGACAGGACACGATGTGATCGTTTGTAGGTGAAGCCACGGTGGCTGCTTTAGACGCGATGTTCTTGACACGAAGCTGATGGCGATGGAGACAAAAGTATGTGATATCACCTAACTTGGACAAAAGATGACCCGTAGTGACAGTGTGCAGTCACGTGCGGCGCTTTTCAAAAACATAATTTATGCAATCCCAATGAAAAATCACAAGGATGAGAGGTTCCGGAGACCTTCTGTCCCTCTCGCCGGTGCACGCCGGCATTTAGGATGGCGTAGACTATGATGGCGACACAAACAATGAGAGAAGGCAAAAACCCTATCTCGAATTGATGTGTTTTGTCTATGGCCAATAAATCATATATATAGGAGAGCCAACGTGGTCTCTTGTGGTGGTCACAAACTAAACCATCTGGTTTCCAACTTACTGGTTAAGAAAATAATAAACTTGTCTGCAAGACATCATAAAATAAAATGGCAAAAGGAAGTTCGCTCCTATGAGGCCACATACAGAATCTGCAGACCAATCACACACATGTTGCACGCCCTGCGCCCTTCACCCCAGCCTCGGCCCGTGCCCGAGCCAGACGAGGCGAGGCGACGCGTGGTGTTCTCTTTCTCTCCTTGTACCCATCACCTAGTGGAGTGGGGAGACTCCATTATTTAAATTGGTCTCATACCACATCCACTTCGAGGGTGGGACTAAAGATTGCACTTCCACTTACCATATATATTCATGTGCCTTTGAGATTTACTTGGGAATTTCTGAAATTTTACATGGGCCAAACCCATTAATTCTAACACTACCTAGGGCTCATGAGCCACCCCCTCGCACCTGATATTTTTTGCAAGACTTTATTTGCAGCTGAAGGGGCATCCGGTATGGACGAGGTCCTGAACCACGTCCGTTCTAAGGTGACGTCGGAGATGAATATGGTGTTATTGGTTGAGTTCACAGCCTAAGAGAAAACACTTCATTGTTTTAGATGTTCCCTACTAAGGCACAAGGTCCGAACGGTTATCCTGCTCATTTTTTTCAGCGTCACTAGGAAATTTGTGGGACAAAGGTAACTGGCATCGTACTGAGAATCCTTCGAGGCATTGAGATCCCGGAGGTGACCAACAAGAGTATCTTTGTGCTTACCCCAAAGGTAAAGGATCCCACTAATCTATCTCAGTTTCGGCCAATCTCCCTTGGCAATGTTCTTTACACGATTGCATCTAAGATTTTATCAAACTGTCTGAAACAAGTCTTGCCTGAAATCATATCTGAGGGGCAAGCTTCTTTTGTCCCAGTTCGGCTCATCACAGATAAAGTCATTACTGCTTATGCATGTCTTCACTTCATGAAACTAAATAAGGCAAAGAAAAATAGATTTTGTGATCTCAAACTTGATATGATGAAAGCCTATGACCGAGTTGAGTGGTATTACTTGGAAGGAATAAAGACCAAGCTGGGTTATGAACCTCATAAGCTTAGTTAAAGTCTCAGTGAGGTTTAATGGAGGAAACTTGAGGAGTTCATGTTGGGGAACGCATTATTTCAAAAAAAAATCCTATGATCATGCAAGATCTATCTAGGAGATGCATAGCAACGAGAGGGAAGAGTGTGTCTACGTACCATCGTAGACCGAAAGCGGAAGCGTTTAGTAACGCGGTTGATGTAGTCGAATGTCTTCGCGATCCAACCTATCAAGTACCGAACGCACGACACCTCCGCGATCTGCACACGTTCAGCTCGGTGACATCCCTAGAACTCTAGATCTAGCTGAGGACGAGGGAGAGTTTCATCAGCACGACGGCATGGTGACGGTGATGATGAAGTTACGGACGCAGAGCTTCGCCTAAGCACTACGACAATATGACCGAGGTGAAAATCTGTGGAGGGGGGCACCGCACACGGCTAAGAAATCAATTTGTGTGTCTCTAGGGTGCCCCCTGGCCACATATATAAAGGAGGGAGAGGGAGAGGCAGCCGACCCTAAGGGCGCGCGCCAAGGTGTGGAGTCCTACTAGGACTCCCTAGTCCTAGTAGGATTCCACTGTTGGAAATATGCCCTAGAGGCAATAATAAAATGGTTATTATTATATTTCTTTGTTCATGATAATTGTCTATTGTTCATGCTATAATTGTGTTATCCGGAAATCGTAATACATGTGTGAATACATAGACCACAACACGTCCCTAGTGAGCCTCTAGTTGACTAGCTCGTTGATCAAAGGATAGTCATGGTTTCCTGACTATGGACATTAGATGTCATTGATAACGGGATCACATCATTAGGAGAATGATGTGATGGACAAGACCCAATCCTAAGCTTAGCTCAAAGATCGTGTAGTTCGTTTGTTGTAGCTTTTCTGAATGTCAAGTATCATTTCCTTAGACCATGAGAATGTGTAACTCCCGGATACCGTAGGAGTGCCTTGGGTGTGCCAAACGTCACAAGTAACTGGGTGACTATAAAGGTACATTACAGGTATCTCCGAAAGTGTCTGTTGGGTTGGCACGAATTGAGACTGGGATTTGTCACTCCGTATGACGGAGAGGTATCTCTGGGCCCACTCGGTAATGCATCATCATAATGAGCTCAAAGTGATCAAGTGATTGATCAAGGGATCATGCATTACGATACGAGTAAAGTGACTTGCCGGTAACGAGACTGAACAAGGTATTGGGATACCGACGATCGAGTCTCGGGCAAGTAACATACCGATTGACAAAGGGAATTGTATACGGATTGATTGAATCCTCGACATCGTGGTTCATCCGATGAGATCATCGTGGAGCTTGTGGGAGCCAACATGGGTATACAGATCCCGCTGTTGGTTATTGACCGGAGAGGCTTCTCAGTCATGTCTGCATGTCTCCCGAACCCGTAGGGTCTACACACTTAAGGTTCGATGACGCTAGGGTTGTAGAGATATTAGCACACGGTAACCCAAAAGTTGTTCGGAGTCCCGGATGAGATCCCGGACGTCACGAGGAGTTCCGGAATGGTCCGGAGGTAAAGATTTATATATAGGAAGTCCAGTTTTGGCCTTCGGGAAGGTTTCGGGGTCACCGGTATTGTACTGGGACCATCGGAAGGGTCCCGGGGGTCCACCGGGTGGGGCCACCTATCCCGGAGGGCCCCATGGGCTGAAGTAGGAGGGGAACCAGCCCCTGGTGGGCTGGTGCGCCCCCCCTTGGTCCTCCCGCTGCGCCTAGGGTTAGAAACCCTAGGGGTGGGGGCGCCACCCTTGCCTTGGGGGGCAAGGCACCCCCTTGGCCGCCGCCCCCCTAGGAGATTGGATCTCCTAGGGCCGCCGCCCCCCCTAGGCACCCTATATATAGTGGGGGGGAGGGAGGGCTGCGCACCCAAGCCCCTGGCCTCTCCCTCTCCCTCCCGTGACACTCCTCCATCTCCCAACGCTTGGCGAAGCCCTGCCGAGATCACCGTTGCTTCCACCACCACGCCGTCGTGCTGCTGGATCTTCATCAACCTCTCCTTCCCCCTTGCTGGATCAAGAAGGAGGAGACGTCTCCCAACCATACGTGTGTTGAACGCGGAGGTGTCGTCCGTTCGGCACTAGGTCATCGGTGATTTGAATCACGTCGAGTACGACTCCATCAACCCCGTTCTCTTGAATGCTTCCGCTCGTGATCTACAAGGGTATGTAGATGCACTCCTCTCTCCCTCGTTGCTAGATGACTCCATAGATTGATCTTGGTGATGCGTAGAAAATTTTAAAATTCTGCTACGTTCCCCAACAGTGGCATCATGAGCTAGGTCTATGCGTAGTTACTATGCACGAGTAGAACACAAAGTAGTTGTGGGCGTCGATATTGTCAATTTGCTTGACGTTACTAGTCTTATCTTGATTCGGCGGCATCGTGGGATGAAGCGGCCCGGACCAACCTTACACGTACGCTTACGTGAGACCGGTTCCACCGACTGACATGCACTAGTTGCATAAGGTGGCTGGCGGGTGTCTGTCTCTCCCACTTTAGTCGAATCGGATTCGATGAACAGGGTCCTTATGAAGGATAAATAGAAATGGGCAATTCACGTTGTGGTTTTGGCGTAGGTAAGAAACGTTCTTGCTAGAAACCTATAGCAGCCACGTAAAAACTTGCAACAACAATTAGAGGACGTCTAACTTGTTTTTGCAGCAAGTGTTTTGTGATGTGATATGGCCAAAGGTTGTGATGAATGATATATGTGATGTATGCGATTGATCATGTTCTTGTAATAGGAATCACGACTTGCATGTCGATGAGTATGACAACCGGCAGGAGCCATAGGAGTTGTCTTTATTTATTTATGACCTGCGTGTCTACATAAACGTCATGTAATTACTTTACTTTATTGCTAAAGCCTTAGCCATAGTAGTAGAAGTAATAGATGACGAGACAACTTCAAGAAGACACGATGATGGAGATCATGGTGTCATGCCGGTGACAACGATGATCATGGAGCCCCGAAGATGGAGATCAAAGGAGCAAATGATATTGGCCATATCATGTCACTATTTGATTGCATGTGATGTTTATCATGTTTTAGATCTTATTTGCTTAGAACGACGGTAGCTTAAATAAGATGATCCCTCGTAATAATTTCAAGAAAGTGTTCCCCCTAACTGTGCACCGTTGCGAAGGTTCGTTGTTTCGAAGCACCACGTGATGATCGGGTGTGATAGATTCTAACGTTCGAATACAACGGGTGTAAGACAGATTTACACACGCAATACACTTAGGTTGACTTGACGAGCCTAGCATGTACAGACATGGCCTCGGAACACAGAAGACCGAAAGGTCGAGCATGAGTCGTATAGAAGATACGATCAACATGAAGATGTTCACCGATGTTGACTAGTTCGTCTCACGTGATGATCGGACACGACCTAGTTAACTCGGATCATGTTATACTTAGATGACTGGAGGGATGTCTATCTGAGTGGGAGTTCATTTAATAATTTGATTAGATGAACTTAATTATCATGAACTTAGTCTAAAATCTTTACAATATGTCTTGTAGATCAAATGGCCCACGTTGTCCTCAACTTCAACGTGTTCCTAGAGAAAACCAAGCTGAAAGACGATGGCAGCAACTATACGGACTGGGTCCGGAACCTGAGGATCATCCTCATAGCTGCCAAGAAAGATTATGTCCTAGAAGCACCGCTAGGTGACGCACCCATCCCATAGAACCAAGACGTTATGAACACTTGGCAGACAGGTGCTGATGATTACTCCCTCGTTCAGTGCGACATGCTTTCCAGCTTAGAACCGGGGCTCCAAAAGCGTTTTGAGAGACACGGAGCATATGAGATGTTCGAAGAGCTGAAAATGGTTTTTCAAGCTCATGCCCGGGTCGAGAGATATGAAGTCTCCGACAAGTTCTTCAGCTGTAAGATGGAGGAAAATAGTTCTGACAGCGAGCACATACTCAAAATGTCTGGGTTGCATAACCGCTTGACTCAGCTGGGAGTTAATCTCCCGGATGACGCGGTCATTGACAGAATCCTTCAGTCGCTTCCACCGAGCTACAAGAGCTTTGTGATGAACTTAAATATGCAGGGGATGGAAAAGACCATTCCTGAAGTATTTGCAATGCTGAAATCAGCAGAGGTAGAAGTCAAAAAGGAACATCAAGTGTTGATGGTGAATAAAACCACTAAGTTCAAGAAAGGAAAGGGTAAGAAGAACTTCAAGAAGGACGGCAAGGGAGTTGCCGCGCCCGGTAAGCAAGCTGCCGGGAAGAAGCCAAAGAATGGACCCAAGCCCGAGACTGAGTGTTTTTATTGCAAGGTAAGTGGTCACTGGAAGCGAAACTGCCCCAAATACTCAGCGGACAAGAAGGCCGGCATCACGAAAGGTATATGTGATATACATGTAATTGATGTGTACCTTACCAGTACTCGTAGTAGCTCCTGGGTATTTGATACCGGTGCGGTTGCTCATATTTGTAACTCAAAGCAGGAGTTGTGGAATAAGCGGAGACTGGCGAAGGACGAGGAGACGATGCACGTCGGGAATGGTTCCAAGGTCGATGTGATCGCCGTCGGCACGCTACCTCTACATTTACCTACGGGATTAGTTTTAAACCTCAATAATTGTTATTTAGTGCCAGCTTTGAGCATGAACATTGTATCAGGATCTCGTTTAATTCAAGATGGCTACTCATTTAAATCCGAGAATAATGGTTGTTCTATTTATATGAGAGATATGTTTTATGGTCATGCTCCGATGGTGAATGGTTTATTCTTAATGAATCTCGAGCGTAATGCTACACATATTCATAGTGTGAATACCAAAAGATGTAAGGTTGATAATGATAGTCCCACATACTTGTGGCACTGCCGCCTTGGTCACATAGGTGTCAAACGCATGAAGAAGCTCCATGTAGATGGACTTTTAGAGTCTCTTGATTACGAATCATTTGACACGTGCGAACCATGCCTCATGGGTAAAATGAACAAGACTCCGTTCTCAGGAACAATGGAGCGAGCAACCAACTTATTGGAAATCATACATACTGATGTGGGCGGTCCAATGAGTGTTGAGGCTCGCGGTGGCTATCGTTATGTTCTCACCCTCACTGATGACTTGAGTAGATATGGGTATGTCTACTTAATGAAACACAAGTCTGAGACCTTTGAAAACTTCAAGGAATTTCAGAGTGAGGTTGAGAATCAACGTGACAGGAAAATCAAGTTCTTGCGATCAGATCGTGGGGGAGAATACTTGAGTCACGAATTTGGCACACACTTAAGAAAATGTGGAATAGTTTCACAACTAACGCCGCCTGGAACACCTCAGCGTAATGGTGTGTCCGAACATCGTAATCGCACTCTATTAGATATGGTGCGATCTATGATGTCTCTTACCGATTTACCGCTATCATTTTGGGGCTATGCTTTAGAGACTGCCGCATTCACTTTAAATAGGGCTCCGTCAAAATCCGTTGAGACGACACCATATGAATTATGGTTTGGGAAGAAACCTAAGCTGTCATTTCTAAAAGTTTGGGGATGCGATGCTTATGTCAAGAAACTTCAACCTGAAAAGCTCGAAGCCAAGTCGGAAAAATGCGTCTTCATAGGATACCCTAAAGAAACTGTTGGGTATACCTTCTACCTCAGATCCGAAGGCAAGATCTTTGTTGCCAAGAATGGGTCCTTTCTAGAGAAAGAGTTTCTCTCGAAAGAAATAAGTGGGAGGAAGGTAGAACTTGATGAAGTATTACCTCTTGAACCGGTAAGTGGCGCAACTCAAGAAAATGTTCCTGAGGTGCCTGCACCGACTAGAGAGGAAGTTGATGATGATGATCATGAAACTTCAGATCAAGTTTCTACTGAACTTCGTAGGTCCACAAGGACACGTTCCGCACCAGAGTGGTATGGCAACCCTGTCTTGGAAATCATGTTGTTAGACAACGGTGAACCTTCGAACTATGAAGAAGCGATGGCGAGCCCGGATTCCGACAAATGGCTGGAAGCCATGAAATCCGAGATAGGATCCATGTATGAAAATGAAGTATGGACTTTGACTGACTTGCCCGTTGATCGGCGAGCCATAGAAAATAAATGGATCTTTAAGAAGGCAGACGCGGATGGTAATGTGACCATCTATAAAGCTCGGCTTGTCGCTAAGGGTTATCGACAAGTTCAAGGGGTTGACTACGACAAGACTTTCTCACCCATAGGGAAGCTGAAGTCCGTCCGAATCATGTTAGCAATTGCCGCATTCTATGATTATGAGATATGGCAAATGGACGTCAAAATGGCATTCCTTAATGGTTTCCTTAAGGAAGAATTGTATATGATGCAGCCGGAAGGTTTTGTCAATCCTAAGAATGCTGACAAGGTGTGCAAGCTCCAACGCTCGATTTATGGGCTGGTGCAAGCATCTCGGAGTTGGAACATTCGCTTTGATGAGATGATCAAAGCGTTTGGGTTTATGCAGACTTATGGAGAAGCCTGCATTTACAAGAAAGTGAGTGGGAGCTCTGTAGCATTTCTCATATTGTATGTGGATGACATACTGTTGATGGGAAATGATATAGAATTCTTGGAAAGCATAAAGGCCTACTTGAACATGTGTTTTTCAATGAAGGACCTTGGACAAGCTGCTTGTATATTAGGCATCAAGATCTATAGAGATAGATCGAGACGCCTCATTGGTCTTTCACAGAGTACGTACCTTGACAAGATATTGAAGAAGTTCAAAATGGATCAGTCAAAGAAGGGGTTCTTGCCTGTATTGCAAGGTACGAGATTGAGCACGGCTCAATGCCCGACCACGGCAGAAGATAGAGAAAAGATGAGTGTCGCCCCCTATGCCTCGGCCATAGGGTCTATCATGTATGCTATGCTGTGTACCAGACCTGATGTAAACCTTGCCGTAAGTTTGGTAGGAAGGTACCAAAGTAATCCCGGCATGGAACACTGGACAGCGGTCAAGAATATCCTGAAGTGCCTGAAAAGGACTAAGGAAATGTTTCTCGTTTATGGAGGTGACGAAGAGCTCGTCGTAAAGGGTTACGTCGATGCTAGCTTTGACACAGATCTGGATGACTCTAAGTCACAAACCGGATACGTGTATATTTTGAATGGTGGGGCAGTAAGCTGGTGCAGTTGCAAGCAAAGCGTTGTGGCGGGATCTACATGTGAAGTGGAGTACATGGCAGCCTTGGAGGCAGCACAAGAAGCGGTCTGGGTGAAGGAGTTCATTACTGACCTAGGAGTCATACCCAATGCATCGGGCCCGATGACTCTCTTCTGTGACAACACTGGAGCTATTGCCCTTGCCAAGGAGCCCAGGTTTCACAGAAAGACCAGGCATATCAAGCGTCGCTTCAACTCCATTCGTGAAAGTGTTCAAAATGGAGACATAGAAATTTGTAAAGTACATACGGACCTGAATGTAGCAGATCCGTTGACTAAACCTCTCCCTAGAGCAAAACATGATCAACACCAGAACTGCATGGGTGTTCGATTCATCACAATGTAACTAGAATATTGACTCTAGTGCAAGTGGGAGACTGTTGGAAATATGCCCTAGAGGCAATAATAAAATGGTTATTATTATATTTCTTTGTTCATGATAATTGTCTATTGTTCATGCTATAATTGTGTTATCCGGAAATCGTAATACATGTGTGAATACATAGACCACAACACGTCCCTAGTGAGCCTCTAGTTGACTAGCTCGTTGATCAAAGGATAGTCATGGTTTCCTGACTATGGACATTAGATGTCATTGATAATGGGATCACATCATTAGGAGAATGACGTGATGGACAAGACCCAATCCTAAGCTTAGCTCAAAGATCATGTAGTTCGTTTGCTGTAGCCTTTCTGAATGTCAAGTATCATTTCCTTAGACCATGAGATTGTGCAACTCCCGGATACCGTAGGAGTGCCTTGGGTGTGCCAAACGTCACAACATAACTGGGTGACTATAAAGGTACATTACAGGTATCTCCGAAAGTGTCTGTTGGGTTGGCACAAATCGAGACTGGGATTTGTCACTCCGTATGACGGAGAGGTATCTCTGGGCCCACTCGGTAATACATCATCATAATGAGCTCAAAGTGATCATGTGATTGATCACGGGATCATGCATTACGGTACGAGTAAAGTGACTTGCCGGTAACGAGACTGAACAAGGTATTGGGATACCGACGATCGAGTCTCGGGCAAGTAACGTACCAATTGACAAAGGGAATTGTATACGGATTGATTGAATCCTCGACAGCGTGGTTCATCCGATGAGATCATCATGGAGCTTGTGGGAGCCAACATGGGTATCCAGATCCCGCTGTTGGTTATTGACCGGAGAGGCTTCTCGGTCATGTCTGCATGTCTCCCGAACCCGTAGGGTCTACACACTTAAGGTTCGATGACGCTAGGGTTGTAGAGATATTAGCACACGGTAACCCAAAAGTTGTTCAGAGTCCCGGATGAGATCTCGGACGTCACGAGGAGTTCCGGAATGGTCCGGAGGTAAAGATTTATATATAGGAAGTCCAGTTTCGTGAAGGAAATATGCCCTAGAGGCAATAATAAAGTTATTATTTATTTCCTTATATCATGATAAATGTTTATTATTCATGCTAGAATTGTATTAACCGGAAACATAATACATGTGTGAATACATAGACAAACTTAGTGTCACTAGTATGCCTCTACTTGACTAGCTCGTTAATCAAAGATGGTTATGTTTCCTGACCATGAACAAAGTGTTGTTATTTGATTAACGAGGTCACATCATTAGTTGAATGATCTTATTGACATGACCCATTCCATTAGCTTAGCACCCAATCGTTTAGTATGTTGCTATTGCTTTCTTCATGACTTATACATGTTCCTATAACTATGAGATTATGCAACTCCCGTTTACCGGAGGAACACTTTGGGTACTACCAAACGTCACAACGTAACTGGGTGATTATAAAGGAGTACTACAGGTGTCTCCAAAGGTACATGTTGGGTTGGCGTATTTCGAGATTAGGATTTGTCACTCCGATTGTCGGAGAGGTATCTCTGGGCCCTCTCGGTAATGCACATCACATAAGCCTTGCAAGCATTACAACTAATATGTTAGTTGTGAGATGATGTATTACGGAACGAGTAAAGAGACTTGCCGGCAACGAGATTGAACTAGGTATTGGATACCGACGATCGAATCTCGGGCAAGTAACATACCGATGACAAAGGGAACAACGTATGTTGTTATGCGGTCTGACCGATAAAAATCTTCGTAGAATATGTAGGAGCCAATATGGGCATCCAGGTCCCGCTATTGGTTATTGACCGGAGACGTGTCTCGGTCATGTCTACATTGTTCTCGAACCCGTAGGGTCCGCACGCTTAAGGTTACGATGACAGTTATATTATGAGTTTATGCATTTTGATGTACCGAAGGTTGTTCGGAGTCCCGGATGTGATCACGGACATGACGAGGAGTCTCGAAATGGTCGAGACGTAAAGATTGATATATTGGAAGCCTATGTTTGGATATCGGAAGTGTTCCGGGTGAAATCGGGATTTTACCGGAGTACCGGGAGGTTACCGGAACCCCCCGGGAGCTAAATGGGCCTTAGTGGGCTTTAGTGGAAAGGAGAAAGGGGCAGCCCTAGGAGGCCGCGCGCCTCCCCCTTCCCCTAGTCCTATTAGGACTAGGAGAGGTGGCCGGCCCCCCTCTCTCTCTTCCCCCCCTTGAGGATTCCTATTCCAACTAGGATTGGGGGGGGGGAATCCTACTCCCAGAGGGAGTAGGACTCCTCCTGGCGCACCCCAAGGCTGGCCGCACCTCTCCCCCCTTGCTCCTTTATATACAGGGGCAGGGGCACCTCTAGAGACACAATTGATCCCCGTGATCGTTCCATAGCCGTGTGCGGTGCCCCCTGCCACCATATTCCACCTCGATCATATTGTAGCGGTGCTTAGGCGAAGCCCTGCGACAGTAGTACATCAAGATCGTCACCACGCCGTCGTGCTGACGGAACTCTTCCCCGACGCTTTGCTGGATCGGAGCCCGGGGATCGTCATCGAGCTGTACGTGTGCTAAGAACTCGGAGGTGCCGGAGTAACGGTGCTTGGATCGGTCGGATCGGGAAAACGTACGACTACTTCCTCTACGTTGTGTGATCGCTTCCGCAGTCGGTCTGCGTTGGTACGTAGACAACACTCTCCCCTCTCGTTGCTTTGCATCACCATGATCTTGCGTGTGCGTAGGAATTTTTTTTAAATTACTACGTTCCCCAACATTTCGGCCTTCGAGAAGGTTTCGGGGTCACCGGTATTGTACCGGGACCACCGGAAGGGTCCCGGGGGTCCACCGGGTGGGGCCACCTATCCCGGAGGGCCCCATGGGCTGAAGTAGGAGGGGAACCAGCCCCTAGTGGGCTGGTGCACCCCCCCTTGGGCCTCCCCATGCGCCTAGGGTTAGAAACCCTAGGGGTGGGGGCGCCACCCTTGCCTTGGGGGGCAAGACACCCCCTTGGCCGCCGCCCCCCCTCGGAGATTGGATCTCCTAGGGCCGGCGCCCCCCCTAGGCACCCTATATATAGTGGGGGGGGAGGGAGGGCTGCGCACCCAAGCCCCTGGCCTCTCCCTCTCCCTCCCGTGACACTCCTCCATCTCCCAGCGCTTGGCGAAGCCCTGCCGAGATCACCATTGCTTCCACCACCACGCCGTCGTGCTGCTGGATCTTCATCAACCTCTCCTTCCCCCCTTGCTGGATCAAGAAGGAGGAGACGTCTCCCAACCGTACGTGTGTTGAACGCGGAGGTGCCGTCCGTTCGGCACTAGGTCATCGGTGATTTGAATCACGTCGAGTACGACTACATCAACCCCGTTCTCTTGAACGCTTCCGCTCGTGATCTACAAGGGTATGTAGATGCACTCCTCTCTCCCTCGTTGCTAGATGACTCCATAGATTGATCTTGGTGATGCGTAGAAAATTTTAAAATTCTGCTACATTCCCCAACATCCACCTCCCACACGGAGTAGGAAAGGGGGAAGGGAGAAGGAGAAGGAAAGGGGGGGGCTTCTTCTAGTCCTAATCGGCCTCGTGGGGCTGGTGTGCTTCCCTCTTATGGCCCATAAGGCCTATAACTTCTCCTGGGGAGTTCCAGTAACCTCTTGATACTCCGAAAAAATGCCGGAACCTCTTGGAACCATTCCGATGTCCAGATGCAACCTTCCAATATATGAATCTTTACCTCTCGACCATTTTGAGACTCCTCGTCATGTCCGTGATCTCATCCAGGACTCCGGACAAACTTCGGTTCATCAAATCACATAACTCATAATACAAATCATCAACGAACGTTAAGCGTGCGGACCCTACGGGTTCGAGAACTATGTAGACATGACCGAGACACATCTCCGGTCAATAACCAATAGCGGAACCTGGATGCTCATATTGGCTCCTACATATTCTACGAAGATCTTTATCGGTCAAGCCGCATAACAACATACGTTGTTCCCTTTGTCATCGGTATGTTACTTGCCCGAGATTCGATCGTCGGTATCATCATACCTAGTTCAATCTCATTACCGGCAAGTCTCTTTACTCGTTTCGTAATGCAGCATCCCGTAACTAACTCATTAGTCACATTGCTTGCAAGGCTTATAGTGATGTGCGTTCGAGAGGGCCCAGAGATACCTCTCCGAAACACGGAGTGACAAATCCTAATCTCGATCTATGCGAACTCAACAAACACCATCGGAGACACCTGTAGAGCATCTTTATAATCACTCAGTTATGTTGTGACGTTTGATAGCACACAAGGTGTTCCTCCGGTATTCGGGAGTTGCATAATCTCATAGTCAGAGGACATGTATAAGTCATGAAGAAAGCAATAGCAATAAAACTAAACGATCATAATGCTAAGCTAACGGATGGGTCTTGTCCATCACATCATTCTCTAATGATGTGATCCCGTTCATCAAATGACAACACATGTCTATGGCTAGGAAACTTAACCATCTTTGATTAACGAGCTAGTCAAGTAGAGGCATACTAGGGACACTCTGTTTGTCTATGTATTCACACATGTACTAAGTTTCCGGTTAATACAATTCTAGCGTGAATAATAAACGTTTATCATGATATAAGGAAATATAAATAACAATTTTATTATTGCCTCTAGGGCATATTTGCCAAGATCAAAGTTGATGGGTCCGTTTCCCAGAATTCTAATGAAGGATCATATAGCGCCATTTGCAGATATGGTTGAGGTATGTATTTAGGATCTTCGGTATTCAAATGCTCGAGGGTTTCAGACCAGGCCACGTTAGAAGCTTTGGCGTGCCATGAACCCTGTCTCTTGCCCTTGATCTCTCTGTCACATGTGATTATAGCGTCGGATTGCAAAGGTGTGGTAAATGCCATCAAGGAAGGTACGGGAGGCCAGTATGCAAGCATTATTAAGGAGATTATAGCGACACCAAGGCAGTTTGTAAGATGTTCCTTCATCTTCAAAGGACGATATACCAATATATATTGAGGCACACAGCCTCGCTAAGCACGTTCTTGGACTTCCATTGGGACGCCATGTGTGGCTCCTTAATACTCCGGACCTAAATTGTATTCCTATGAACCATGTTTCTGTTCAGTAATAAAGAGTGTGGTTAGACTAAAAAAACCTAATAAGGTAAGGGTATCTTGCAACACGAAATTGAAAAATGAGGAAGTTTAAAGAGGCTAACACCTTGCTCTCTATAAATAGGACATCATTCATAGAAAGGTCTTGGCCTTTGCGTCATCGCTTGCACCAGTAGTTGTGCATTTGTGTCAAAATTATATATGACTCATATCTCATTCTTATAAAAAAACGGTTACACAATTTCCTCTCCCAAACCCATAGAGATGTAGCCTTTGAGGATGTCACCAATTCTCCTACACCGGTATGTCGCCGCCCCCTTCTCCGCCACCTCAGTTGGTGTGGGGGTGCGGGGAGGCTCTGATCTGCCGAACGGAGACATACTTTTCCCTATTTTGGGGCCTTTCAGGTTGGCCTCCATGCTTTGTCGCTTTGTCCCTTTTCGGCGGTGGTGTCGACAACGCATAACAAAGTCATTTTGAGTGATGCGTCATTATTGGTTGCAGCGGTCTCTGTCCGGCAAATAGTTTTGTCTCGAGCCTTTCCATCTCGATGGTGTTGTCTGCTTTAACATCAATGGTTCGCGGGTGTAGATTCCTGGCGTCCATTCTGAACAACGACGGTAAGTTTTCTGGGTTTGTTCGCGAGGAGGTGGTGGTGGCTTCACTTTGTAGTTTGGTCTATCGTCCTCATCTTTGTCATGTTAGTGCACCCTCTAATGCCATGATTCCTACATGAATAAATAGATGCCATGCTATTGGATATGTGGTTCCTCCAATCGTGATTGCTTCTTCTCATGGGTGATGGTCTGATAGGGCATTGGCCATGATGACTTCACGTCCGCGATATACAACATAGACTAGCTTCGAGATGGAGTGGCAAGTGGCGGTGCCACCATCATCCCGTTCGAGTGGAAGAAGATGATCGGCTCATAGGGATTTTCATGTAATTCTATTTTATTTTCTAGGGTTGTTTCTAGTGCTAGTTTGATTAATAGACTCAAATCCTTTTTCGCAAAATATTATATCCTATTATTTTGCTTTTGTCATTGGTTGAATGCACACCCCCTATTCTGCATGGAGGGAGCCTCAGACATGATTCATGCAACCCATCCCAGGGAGCACTGCAACCCCCGTTGCATCAAAGGGCGGTAACGATGAAAGCCAGAGTTGTTTGGGCGTATGCACCGGTGGCTAACTGTTCAGCATGGCTGACATGGGTTTCGGCGTTTGTGGTGACGATGATTTCATTGGTGAAAGTCGACGGTGAAGTCGGAGTGGCTGGCTCGTGGAGGAGTGATAACGACGATGCTTGGTGGCAACGTCGACTTGGTGTTTCTTCTCTAAGCATTTTTGTATCTTCATGTGGGTGGCCAAATGGGCCGGTGTTGTCCTGTGTGGAATGTTGTGACGATTTTAGTCCGGGTTTACGTTAATTAACCGAGCAACCCTCTACTTTTTTTAATGAATCGAGATTCTTAGGGGTTGACTTCGAAAAAAGGTGTGGCTTATTGTCTTGCCACATTATGTATCTTCCATGCTTTGAGTAGTCGAGGTGACTTAAGTCCCTCTCCTTTCCCCATATTTTTTCAGCCGAGCACACCTACCCTTGGTCAATAGTTTCTTTATAGGTCGCGGCGGAGAAGAATGGCGCCATACATAAATAAAGTTCCACGACTATATTTTGTGCTTTTTATGGCATGGGTATATTTATGTTTAATGTGGTATCCATGGTCGGCCCACCCGACATTATAACATGTGGTATTTCGCTCGCAGATCGACTGTCCTCTATCTAGCGGATCGTCGTCCTACACTTTGGGTTGTCTTGCGACTACGGCCAAGACAATGTAAGGTTTATTTTGGGTTGGAAGCTCCTCTGCTTTAGATCTTTATCTTCCCTATGTTCCTCACAAACAGCTCGGCAACAATTCAGAGGCTTTTGTCAACTTGCCTTGTGGGGTATGTGCACATAACCACATCTAGTTCAATGACCTTACATTCGCACCAATTTGGATAGGTGATTTATGCCAGTTCTTGAAAACCTTCAATGTTCATTCATGTTGGCCACTCGCAAAAAAAAACATGTTTGCCATGGCGCAATGCTTGATCATATACAGTTTCTTTATCAAACACATGGTGAAATTTAAGATACAAAATACGAGCCATAGATGGTGAGTTCGACCTTACTGTGTTTTCTTAGCTTATTACTCATGGATTTTTGCCGCCCATTTTTTATTTCATTTGCTTGATGTACTTTACTTATAATAACACATAAAAACCAAATCTCCATGGATTTGACTCCGAAATCAATTGAGTGATGCACCGAACAAGATATGTCGTACGCATTGGACGTCTTCTCGTTGTTCACGTCCACCCAAACCCAACAGTCAACTCAATTGTCCCTCCTCCGCCCAATCCATTCCATCGTCTCTAGCAACCGTCGTATATTCACGTCACACCTACTTGCCACTGTAGTTGCTAGGAGAGGCCTCTTGCTAGCACTAGTCCGTCATGCCGCGCGTGCCATCCGCTCCCTCCCAAAGCAAACCACACCAAACCGCGCACGCTTCTCCCATCCATCCCGTCGATATCATACCGGAGCGTGCACGCGGAGAACACTATCGTGGAGTGAGCCAAGGTGCTCGGGTTCAAGAGGTAAAAGCCCGGCCGTCCTCACCTAAACACGCACCCGCTACAGCAGTAGAGCTGTGCCTGTGTAACCCACTGTTGCATGTACAGTAGCCTGCATCCACGTCTGGGCAGCATGCAGTGTGGTAGAGGTAGTCCCCAGCCAGCCAGCCAGCCACCAGAGGCATTTTAATTCGACATACGTACAGCTTCCATGCGTGAGAGGCATGCATGAATGCATGGCTTTTTTATCAGCCCTAGCTGTGGGGTGCCCATGTCCTGTGCCATACTAGTGTCATCCGGCCCCTCGCATGTTGCGCTCCCAGGCCTTCAAGATTAGCATGCATGATGGACTTCAAAAAGATTAGCATGCATGGAGTTCCGAATTGCCATCCGGTGCAGACCGTGACTCAAACTGGCTCCGCCAGAACAGACAAAAATCATCGAAGTAGCTAGCAAAGATCGAGAGCACCAGTCACCAGATCGCTTGATATGAACGTGCGAGCCGCAGATGTTGATTATATGAGACTTGAGACACATCAGTTGCACGAACCAAAGATAGATAGATGTTCGTTGGTTCACATGGAGCTAGCGACCATGGTTGCTAGCTTGTGGGACGTGGCTTTCTTTCCTTGATCGCTCCCGTTCTCCTTGTTGCGAGCCTCCTTGTTGTCTTGCGATCGCACGCACTCGCGCCGATTGGTCGTCGTCGAGCTCACTCACCCTGTCTGCTCACTTTTGGGCTTCGGCCCGTCCATCCAACGCAGAGCACCACGTTCCGTCCGTCTGGAGACTTTTCCTTTCTCCGCCTTTTACTTTTCCTTTTCCTTTTCTTTTTCGACACGATGTTTCAACTTTTACGGCCTTTTCCCTGCCTGCCTACATTATTCTTCATTCACATACGACTAATTTACTCGGTCATACTGCACGTGTAGAAGACAGTAACTGCATGTGTAGTATATCTAGCAGGGTAATGTTTCGAAAATCTTGCCCGAGATCTCGTTGACACGTACGTACGCGACAGTCCTGCACTGCACTGCCTCGGATCGTCGTCTGCCTGCGACCACTGAGCCTGTTCCACGTACGTACTACGAAACTAATGAAGCAGAGAGAGCTAAACACGCCGCGCCAAAGCCCTTAAATCAGCAAGGTTACAAGGCAACATCGATGCGTGGAGGCCCTGCGCGCTCGGCCCGACCCGCATGGTCGCAAGCCCCCTAGGTGCCTCTCCCTGGCCACTTCTCCCTGTTTGCTTTGCTCGCGCGTACGTGCATGCATGCATGCATGGATTCATCATTCATTCATAGCCTCATAGTCATAGGTGTAGACGGGCAGCTGCTCGGCTGAGTGCTGACACAGAGCACGTAGCGAGCTGCCTGGCGATGGTGAGCATGCAGGGCGACATGCGTGACGTCCCGCGCTGCGTACCGCTCTTCCTCTCAGTCCTCTGTCTCTGTGGAAAGCTGGCTCGGTTGGCATGGCCTCTTTGACCCTCCGTGCATGCACGGTGCCTGGTCTGGGCTACCAACTAAATCCACTGATCCCGTGCTTAGCAGTCGACCGATTTCTTTACCCCCCGGCAGCGACGCCGTGTTTAGGGGACGCACCACGTGAGGCTGAGGGCTTCCTTGGATACATCTCCCTGCCGCTGCATGCGCCCGTAGTTAATTAGGTTAGGATCTTGTGTTTGTGCTGGGAATCTCTGTTCCGGCTTCTGCAAGCTGTTGCCTATGGTAGATCACCTTTATCGGGTTCAGGTTTCAGCAACTAATTAATCAAATCAAATGGGAAAAGTACCCAAGAGTCAACTGATACCTTGCCAGCTGATGCTTAGGAGATACTATCAGTTAGCTAAGATTTGTCAGAGCATTTGGTTACTAGGAGAATCACTTTTCTGGTAAAGTTGTTCTGAATTCCATTAGACTAATCAAACCACACCAATGGATGCTACATAGTCCATGTATACAATCAATATGTTGGCGAAGTCCTCTGCATATAGGCAGGAGATGAGGCTCTCAATCAATGGCCTGTGCGCATGTCTCTCAATGCCTCTCCACGCTCCTTGGGTGGTAGCTTTTGTTGCTCTTGCATGCAACTATGCAGCGTCTGGCCGGCTAGTTTATCGGGATGGGTGGCATGCAACGTGTACCAAAAAGCTGGCTGCCGAGAAGAAAGGTGCCATTGCCTTTCATGGGACGAGCAGCTAGTAAACAAACCGAAATGTCTTCCCATAACGGCCCAAAGGCTACAGCCTGCGTGCGCAGCCTGTAGTTATAGTTGGTGGCAGCCAGAATAGCTATACCGTAGTAGGTTCCACCATGCACGTATCATAATCATAATTAAACATTGCACGTTAGCTTCTGAATCAAAGCAGCTAGGCATTGTTGGGTGTAATCCTCGGCCCATCTTTCGGTTTATTTTCTCTTGCCACTGATCTTCGGTCCCCATCTTCACTAAAAACATCGCACCTCGAAAATTTGAAAAATGTGCGCCAACAAAATCTTGGAAAGAATATATGGAAATCTGCTGGATGGAAGTGTGAGCATGTGAAATCTGGGCAGCTCCTAAAATGACTGCCGCTGTCATGAGCAAGCGGTACCAGGCTGGTTTCTGCACTTGTGCAGCAAGCGGCGGGTGGGCAAATTAATTGGCAATCCGTACTCACAACTGGTAATGCTAGTGATACTCTTCGCAATATCTGCATTCCACCAGACACTTTGCACCAGAGGGAAGCAGTGGCAGAACCCAGGCACAGTGCCGATAGCTAGCTAGCGCGCAGGCGCAGCCTAGCTGCATTGCAGTTTCGTTGCAGCTAGCATCAAGAAACCAGTGGCGTTTTATTACTACATCGAAGACCGAACCCAGTATGCAGCGTCTCTGTTGGTCGTCAGTACGTACAGTGTAGTACTATGCCATTGAAATCCTGGCGGTGTACCCGTTGTGCCTTTGCACTCTGCATGCGTTCCTTGGAGGCAAATTACCTATAGACGAAATCAAATCACGGAATGAACTGCCCGTGAAACTATTTCACACGCCTGACCCTTTTGTGTAGCGCCCGCCACGACGACGCCACACTACACTGTGCAACGTCTCACAGATAGGCGCTACACGGCCAGCGTCATACCCAAAAATTACTAAAACAGTGTGCAGCGCCTGAGAGCTAGGCGCCACACTATACAGTGCAGCGATTAGCTCCCGGGCGTTGCACTAGTGCAGCGCCTAGCTCCCGGGCGTTGCACTAGTGCAGCGCCTGAGAGCTAGGCGCCACGGGTCAGCTGCGTGAAATAGTTTGACGGACAGTTCATTCTGTGATTTGATTTCGTCTATAGGTCAGATTTGTCAAATTTGCCTTCCTTGGACGTTCTGCAAGTGCCTGGCCTGCACCCTCTGCGTGCTTCCTGGTTTACTATTCGGAGGACTCAAACGCTAGCTACACGTTGCCACGGTACACCTTGAGGAGGTTTCCCAGGCGTTTGCGTTCCTGTGTACCTTGAGCTCCTGATTATCTGCATCCATGGCTACATGGCGGCGATGGGTTAATCCCTTTGCTACCATGGGTTTGACGTGCAAGTGCAAGGGGAGGAGAGGTCCATGGCGGCATGGATGGATCACGCATGCGGCTCCCACGGGGACAGGGGAAAAGCCGAAAAGGAGACGGAGCAGGATCGGTCGAGCAGGCGAAACAAAAGGAAGATTCCACGGCGGGGAGGGTTCCATCTAATCCTCGCCCGCTCGTGACTTTACGCGGCCCGTGATCGTTATGTGCGGAGGTGCTCCATCGTCGACGGGACTCGAGATCAGACCAGACCGGGCCACGGAGAAGAACCCAACGGGAGCAAGGAGGCAAGCGAGACAAAAGCTCACGTCCATGGATTTGGACTCAGAAGCCGCGCCCACACACACTTACAGCTAGTTACTCCCACAGTCCCTACAGCCTTCAGAGCCCTACACAACGCATCGGCATCGTCTTCGTCTCATCGCCGAGACACCGACCACGGCCTGACGTGCCCCATGGGCCTCTGACGCCTCGAGGGAGGCCGGCCATTAATCGCCCAGCTCGATCGTAAATGTATCACGGATCGATCGATCGATCCGCCATGAAAACGCACAAGCCACTAGCAATTATTTTCTCAATCATTGCACAAGGGGCTGGCTGTTCGGAACGCGCTGCAGATAATTTCACACGAGGCTCAGATCGTAAGATCGATCAATCATCAACCCTAGCAGGCACAAACTGCAGCTACATTGGCACGTACGGGAGTCGGGGGGAGGCCCATGCATGAATCCGACCGTCTCATGTAGCATCCTCCAATTGATACTACCGTCTGCCGACCCACACACAGTGGCGCGCGGCGCTCATGGCCAGATCGATACGTACGCGGCACATGGCGGCTCGCCTCGTTACCAGGAATCCTGTCCGAGAGGGAGAAAGTTAGGTGCGTAGTACGTAGCTAACGAACAAATGAGGAGTTAACGTGAAGGGTCCCAGATCAGCCGGGCTCTCTGTTTCCGGGGCTTCGCGCTCGCTCATGTAGCCATGCAGGCAAGATAGACGACGCAGAATCTGCTGTGCATGCTGCTGCAGCGGAGAGGGCGCTGAAGCTGACGCACATGCGTCGCCGTCGGGCATTGCATAGGGCATTTAGGGTTTTGGGCAGCCAGCGTACCTCCACTGTAGGAAGGGGCAAAACGAGCCAGCTACACTACATGCGCGGGGGTGGTATGATCGGTTTTCGGTTCATCATCGCGCACTGCATCGATTCGTCGGAAGGACTGTTGGGTTGTCGCCCTTCTTGCTCACTCACCAAATAAACCGAGTGTCTACGTGTAATTTATCATGCACTAGGTAAAAAGTTTGTCTAATTCACATCTAAATGTTTTTAAGGATGTCATATCTAAGCTCTCACAAATATATAATGCTGCAATAAAAAATAAAAAAAAACTATGACAAAAAATAGACCACAAACAAAGTGGACATCAGCTCTATGTCACATCTAGATGTGTCCTAAACAAACCCGTAGGTAAACACGTCAGTCTTCCGAGCGCGAGACTGCGCACTGGTGGAGAACATACTCTCTCCGTTCAGAATATAAGGCGTATTAATTTTTTAGAAATCAAACGTGTGACTGTTTGACCAAGTTGCTACAAAAAATATCAATATCCATAAAACCAAATTTATACCATTTGATCCATCATGAATTTTTCTTTGATATTGTATCTAGCTATTAGCTATTGAAGATGTTAATTGCTCCGGCCGTTGGTGTCGGCGTGGCATGGCGTTTGGTGCTCGACGGCGGGGTGCGGGTGGCGCTGACTACATTCCTTCTCCTAGGTACGGGCAGGTGGTGGCCACGACCTAGGGTTTGTGCTCGGACGGACTGGATCTGGGCCCGAGGCAGATCGGGGTTCTTGCTCCGGGTATGTGAAGTGGGGTTTGGTCCGGGTTGTGCTCGCCAGTGGTGTTCTTCATCTCCTTGCGGGTATGGTGGTCGGCGGTGCTGGTCGTGATTCCAGGGCGTTGGGGAGCGGAACGACGACGGTGGCCACATGGCGTTGTGTGGGCTAGCTTGGGCCAGGGCTCGGGGCTGGCTCGCCGACGGCCATCAACAGTCATAGGGTCGTGTCCTCCCCGATCCACCGGGATTGGCTGGGGATGCAGGCGTGGGTACCTCCTACTATGTTGACGCCTACCCAGACTCGGTAACCGATGTCGGGCTAGGAGTAGGGGGCGTGCCTCTGTTCCTCATATCGTGGCTGAGTGCGCTATGAAGTGAGCGATGTTCGGTATCTGGCGACAAGGAGGCCGGGGCGGCGCCCCCGGATGGCGATCCGCATGGTTTGCTCGTCGGCGGGCACCACTGCGGTGCGGTAGCTCTCCATCCTGGTTGTGCTCGCGACAGAAGGTGTAGCGACGGGTGGCCTGGGCATGCCCTCTATCCCCACAGGGGCATTGCCATGATCTGGCTCTCGAGAGTGATACGTCGCCAATGTATCTATTTTTTTTTATTATTCCATGTTATTATATTATCTGATTTGGATGTTTTATATGCATTAATATGCTATTTTATGTATTATTTTTGAGACTAACCTATTAACCTAGAGCCTAGTGCCAGTTTCTGTTTTTTCCTTGTTTTTGAGTCTTACAGAAAAGGAATATTAAACGGAGTCCAAACGATCTGAAAATTTACGGTTTTTTTTATGGACAAGAAGAGACCCACGGGGCATCGGAGATGGACCAAAGGAGTCCCGAGGCAACCACAAGGGTAGCCCCCCCCTAGGGGGCGCCCCCTGCCTTGTGGGTCCCTCGGGAACCCCCTAACGTGAAACCGACGTCAAAAATTCCTATAAAGCACGAAACCCCCAAAAAGAAACATAGATAGGAAGTTCCGCCGTCGAAACCCTCTGTAGCCACGAAAAACCAATCGGGAGCCCGTTTCGGCACCCTTCCGGCGGGGAAATCATCACCGGAGGCCATCTTCATCATCCCGGCGGTCTCCATGACGATGAGGGAGTAGTTCACCCTTGGGGCTGAGGGTATGTACCAGTAGCTATGTGTTTGATCTCTCTCTCTCTCTCTCTCTTTCTCGTGTTCTTGATTTGGCACGATGTTGATGTACCGCGAGCTTTATTACTATAGTTGAATCATATGGTGTTTCTCCCCCTCTACCTTCTTGTGATGAATTGAGTTTTAGCTCTGAGGTTTCATTATTATCGGATTGAATACTGTTATGGATTTGAGAACACTTGATGTATGTCTTGCGTGGGCTACCCGTGGTGACAATGGGGTGTTCTATTGATTCACTTGATGTATTTTTTGGCATTCAACTCGCGGATTCACAATGTGACATTGGGGTAATCTATGCATAGGGGTTGATGCACGTTTTCGTCCTTGTTTCTCCGATAGAAATCTTGGTGCAGTCCTTGAGGTTCTTTGTGTTGGATTGAATATTATGAATCTGAAGTTGTTTGATGCATATTGTATAATTGACCTACGGATACTTGTGGTGACATTGGACTATCTAGGTGACATTAGGGTTGATTGATGTGTATCATATGGTGTTATTTTACTATAAACTCTAGGGCTGTTTGTGACACTTATAGCAATAGCTCAATGGATTGATCGGAAAGAATAAATTTGAGGTGGTTTCGTACCCTACAATAATCTCTTCGCTGAACTAGTGCACCTATACAATTTACCATCGTATTGGGTGTGTTGGGGACACAAGAGACTCTTTGTTATTTGGTTGCAAGGTTGGTTGAGAGAGACCATCTTCATCCTACGCCTCCCACGGATTGATAAACCTTAGGTCATACACTTGAAGGAAATTTGCTACTGTCTTACAAAACTCTGTGCTTGGAGGCCCAACACGAGTCTACAAGAAGAAGGTTGCGTAGTAGACATCAAGCTATTTTCTGACGCCGTTGCCTGGGAGGTGAGTGCTTGAACGTATATCTTTAGATATTGCAATTGAATCTTTTAGTATCTTGTTTTATCACTAGTTGAGTCTTAAAAAAATATAAAAAATGGAATTGAGGTTGCCTCATATGCTTCATCTTTTTAATGTGTTTCGTGAAAATGATGGTAAGGAAAATTGTGCTCAAGTGTTAGAAGAAGAAGTCAATAAAATGTTTGGCACTAAATCTTTGAATGATAAACATGGTTGCAATGTTGTTAGTGTGCTTGCTATGAATATTCATGATACTAATGATGATTTCACTAGTCATGATCAAGGTGTTTCTTATAAGCATGTCAATTTTTGTGGAGTGAATGGAGTTTGTGAAGACATGCCTTATAGGGATGATAGATTTTGTAAGAAGCACAAACATGATGAAACCAATCGGTGGCTTAAGGTGATAGATAAATTTGCTACAAAATTATGCTCTCTTCATCCCATTACTTGTGAACTTTGCAATAGAGTTGGTCATCTTAATTTTCAATGCATAATTTTCATGATCGAATTGTGGCCAAATATTGCAATAACTCGATAACCCTTGAACTTTATAATGAACTTTGTTTATTTTTGGGGTGTGAAGAGTTGTCACATAAAAGTAGTTGGTTCAAAGCATTCATATTCACCGACCATGCTGAAACTACTCTTTAAAATATCTATATGTTTTGTGTGGTAAATTGCAATGAGAATGTTTATATTGCCAACTATAGAAAATGGGAAAACCAATAGAATATAAAAGAAATACTAATGAGAGGGTAAAGCTCTCCACTTTCCCTCCTATTGTCTCTCGTGATGAAACAGGTTACGAGAATGAGCTTCCTATGCAACCAATCTCATCAATAAGGAGCTCCAAAAATTTGATTAAACCCACACATGATGTTGAGACGAAAAAGAAAAGACGGAGAAGCAAAGGTAAAAAGGCATCCCTCCCAAATTATGTTGCTCCTATTATTGTTATGCCTCATCAGAATGAATCAAAAATAAATGTGGAAGATGGTATGCTTGATGATGATAGTGATTCTTTGTCTTACGGTACAATGTCTGAAGAAACTATTGAGGATGATTTTGTTATGCCTATTACTCATTGTGATGATTATGATTGGGAATGTAATGATGCTTGTTACAATCTTGAGAATCTTTTTGGCACCAACTTAGAAAATTTTGATGATAATAATTGCTATACTATTGGTGCTATTCATACTATTAATTATGAGAGTGATTATGCTTATGATATGCAAAGCCACAAGCTTGGTGATGCTATGTTTGATGAGAATGACATGTTTGAGAATTTATTTGCTGCAATTAATGTTCGTCCCAAGCTTGGGGATGCTATGTTTAATGAAGATGATATTTTTAGTCCCCAAGTTTTGATGTGCAAATTTATTATGATGATAGCATGCCTCCCTATTTATGCTAATTGCAATATTTATGAAAGTGGGTTTGGAAGAGTGTCAACTTTAGATAATAATTATCCCACTATTTTGGTGGGTGTTGTATCTTATTATAATGATAAAGGTGGATTTGGAGAGGTCATGAGTTTACTTAGTAATGATTGAAGAGGTTTCAATTGATTTTGATGAGAACAAAGTTGCTACTTATGATGATTATTGTGATGACACTTCTGTTATAAAAAGTAGTAATGATTATATTTATAAAACTTGTCATAATTATGATTACCCTTTTTCTGAACATTACACTTTTAATGTGGAAACAATTTATAGCATTCGAGGTTCTTATGAAACTCCCACTATTCCGAATGAGAAGAATTTTGCTTACGTGGAGAGTAGTAAATTTTCTATGCTTATGGATCATGAAAATATTGCTTTATGTGATGGTTATATTGTTGAATTCATTCATGATGCTACTGAAAATTATAATGGGAGAGGAACATATGCTTCTACATATTGCAATAATATCAAGTTTCCTCTCTATGTGTTGAAAATCTTGAAGTTATGCTTGTTTTACCTTCCTATGCTAGTTGATTATTGCTCCCATAAATTGCTTGCTCACAAAATCACTATTCATAGGAAGTGGGTCAGACTTAAATGTGCTAGTCATATGCTTCATGATGCTCTCTTTGTGTTTCAATTCTTATCTTTTATGTCAGCATCATTGAAATCATCATGCCTAGCTAGGGGCGTTAAACGATAGCACTTGTTGGGAGGCAACCCAACTTTATTTTTGTTCCTTGCTTTTTGCTCCTGTTTAATAATAAATAATCTATCTAGCCTCTGTTATGATTGAGTTTTTATGTTTTAGTTAGTGTTACTTGTTGCTAAATAATCTATCTAGCCTCTATTTTTGTGTGTTACTTGTTTTTGTGTTTTTATATTTAGTGTCACTATGCATAGTGATTTTGTGATTTTGTGAGCAATAAAACTTGAGCCTATGCTAGTTGATTAGCGTCACTATGCATAACTTACGTGTTCCTAAATCCTATGTAAGGGGCTGATTTGGATCCATATGTTTCATGCTATGGTTAGGTTTACCTTAATACTTCTGTTGTAGTTGTGGATGCTTGCAATAGGGGTTAATCAAAAGTGGGATGCTTGTCCAAGTAAGGGCAGTACCCAAGCACCGGTCCCCCCACATATCAAATTATCAAAGTACCGAATGCGAATCATATGAACGTGATGAAAACTAGCTTGACGATAATTCCCATGTGTCCTCGGGAGTGCTTTCCTTTATATAAGAGTTTGTCCAGGCTTGTTGAAAGCACAAGTGCTCCCTAGGTGGTTTTGGTAATTAATGTCAACATATCTCTTGTTGGACTAACATTTTTATCTAGTATGTTTCAGATAAGTTCAAAAGTGAAGTGGCATGGACTAGAGGATGTGAAACCCCTTCAAAATGCTAAGGACAAAGGATTGGCTCAAGCTCAAAACTCAAGACTCTACATTTTCTATTTTAGTGATCCAAGATCACATTGAGTCAATAGGAAAAGCCAATACTATCAAGGAGGGATGAGGTGTTGCTTAAAGAGGCTCTTGCTCAAATGCTTAGTGATATGCTCCAAAGCCCTCAACTACTTTCTCACATCCACATATGACCTAAACCAAAAGTCAAACTCGCCCCCACCGATTCTTCCTATCCGGCGCCATCGAGTTTCAAATGTCATAGCCACTGCCACAAACCCTAGGCAAATCGGTCTCACCGATAGGGATCTCGGTCTCACCGAGATGGGATTGCAAACTCTCTGTTTCCTATTGCAATACTTTCGGTCTCACCGAAACTTGCGATTGGTCCCACCGAGATTGCAATGTAAACTCTCTGTTTTCCCTTCGTAACGTTTCGGTCTCACCGAAATGAGCGATCGGTCCCACCGAGTTTACATGACCAACTCTCTGGTTAGCTTATTACCAAAAACGGTCTCATCGAGTTTGTGTAATCGGTCTCACCGAGATTACATTATGCCCTAACCCTAATCATATCGGTCCTACCGAGTTGCATGTCGATCCCATCGAAAATCCTAACGGTCACTAGCTTTGCTGAATTGGTTCGACCGATTTTAACCATTCGGTCCCACCGAGTTTGGGAAGTTATGTGTAACGGTTAGATTTTGTGTGGAGGCTATATATACCCCTCCACCACCTCTTGATTTGTGGAGAGAGCCATCAGAACGAACCTACACTTCCAACTTACTTTTTCTGAGAGAGAACCACCTACACTTGTGTTGAGACCAAGATATTCCATTCCTACCATATGAATCTTGATCTCTAGCCTTCCCCAAGTTGCTTTCCACTCAAATCTTCTTTCCACCAAATCCAAATCCTGTGAGAGAGAGTTGAGTGTTGGGGAGACTATCACTTGAAGCACAAGAGCAAGGAGTTCATCATCAACACACCATTTGTTACTTCTTGGAGAGTGGTGTCTCCTAGATTGGCTAGGTGTCACTTGGGAGCCTCCGACAAGATTGTGGAGTTGAACCAAGGAGTTTGTAAGGGCAAGGAGATCGCCTACTTCATGAAGATCTACTGCTAGTGAGGCAAGTCCTTCGTGGGCGATGGCCATGGTGGGATAGACAAGGTTGCTTCTTCGTGGACCCTTCGTGGGTGGAGCCCTCCGTGGACTCGCGCAACCGTTACCCTTCGTGGGTTGAAGTCTCCATTAACGTGGATGTACGATAGCACCACCTATCAGAACCACGACAAAAATATCCGTGTCTCCAATTGCGTTTGAATCTTCCAATCCCATCTCTTTACATTCTTGCAAGTTGCATGCTTTACTTTCCGCTGCTCATATACTTTTTGCATGCTTGCTTGATATGTATTGTGTTTGTTAAACTTGTGCCTAAACTCCACTTCAACTTAAGAAAATTAAAAACTGCGCAACTTTTAGCACTTAGTGTCTAATCACCCCCCCCCCTCTAGACACCTCTTCTAGATCCTTTCAATTGGTATCAGAGCTTTGGTCTCCATTGCCTTGGTTTAAACACCATTGGAGGAAGATGGATGAGTCTACTTTGGGGAGTCTTAGACAAAGAGTGCCTATTCTTGATGGAGAATATTTTCATGAGTGGAAAAATGAAATGCTTGAGATTTTCAATGAATATCATTTGAGCAAGTATATTGCTAACCCTTGTGCACCTCATGTTGATCCCATGCATCCTACCCTTAATGAGTCAATTGACATGATTCGCAATCTTAGAACTGTTAATCTTATCACTAGAGGCTTGCCTAGAAACTTGATTGGATGTTTGCCTACTCTTAAGTGTGCCTACACCATATGGAAATTTTTTGAGGAACTCTTTCCAAATTATTCCTTGAAAGATCTAGATGAAATTCTCCATAAATCCATTGCATTGATTAAGATGAATTCCAATGATCCCAAATTTGGTGACTGCTTATTTGAGCTCACTAATATTACGAGTGCCAAAGGAGATGTTGGAATCATTAGCAATATCATTTCCAGAGCTATTATAATCCATAAAGATAACTATAGAAATGATCATTTATCTAATGAATTACCCTCTCTAGGAATTGATCGATCACAAGATGATGTTGAACATGGATACTCTGATGAGGATGAGGATGACAGTGACTATGATCTTAATGATGCAATGAGACACTTTGGCCTTATGGCAAATCTTCGCGGCTACATGGCTGGAGGAAAGAAATGGGTCCTTTATAGTGGATGTACTGATCATATGACTGGAGATAAAGATATGTTTCGTGAGCTTGCTGAAAATGACGGCCCTCGAAAATATGTCACCTTTGGTGATAACTCAAAGGGTAAGGTGGTTGGCCTCGGTAAGGTGGCCATCTCACATGATAGCTCCATACAAAATGTCATGCTCATTGAATCTCTTGGCTACAATTTACTTTCAGTATCTAGACTTGCTGATTTCGGTTTCAATGTCCTATTCACTGAAGTAGATTGCCAAGTGTTTCGTAGAGATAATCATAAAATAGTCTTTACCGGTATACGCAGAGGTGATCTTTCCATTGTTGATTTCACTAAAAAGGCTCAACCTAGAACTTGCTTAATTGCTAAATCCTCTAAAGGTTGGTTATGGCATAGATGATTAGGTCATGTTGGTATGAGAAACCTTGACAAGCTTATTAAAGAAAATCATATCCTTGGCGTTAACGATGTCATATTTGATAAGGACAGACTTTGCAGTGCTTGTCAAGCAGGTAAACAGGTTGGAGGAAGGCATCCCGTGAAGAACATCATGACCACGAGAAGACCACTCGACCTAATTCACATGGATCTTTTTGGTCCTAACGCTTACAAAAGTCTCGGTGGAAATTCTTTTGGTCTAGTTATAGTTGATGATTTTTCAAGATTTACGTGGGTGTTCTTTCTCGATGATAAATCGCAGGTCCAAAAGATCTTCAAAAACTTCGCTAGGAAGGCCCAAAGTCAATTTGAAGTGAAAATCAAGAAGGTTCACGGCGACAACGGAATGGAGTTCAAGAACGCAAATGTGGACACCTTTCTTGACGAAAAAGGGATTTCACATGAGTTCTCGGCTACGTACACACCTCAACAAAATGGAGTTATTGAGAGGAAAAACCGGACACTCATCAAAATGGCGAGAACGATGCTTGATGAGTACAAGACGGTAAAGCACTTTTGGGCGGAAGCGGTTGAGACAGCTTGTCATGCAACAAATCGCTTGTATCTTCACAAGCTACTCGGCAAGACGGCATACGAGCTCCTCGCCGGTAACAAACCACAAGTTGGATACTTTCGAGTATTCGGCTCAAAGTGCTACATTCTTGATAAACATCGTCGTTCTAAATTTGCTCCTAAGTCTCATGAAGGTTTCCTACTTGGTTATGGATCAAACTCTCACACATACCATTTCTACAACAATTTCACCCGAAAGGTTGAAGAGACGGTAGATGTGAAGTTTGATGAATCTAATGGCTCGCAAGAAGAGCAATTGCTAGTTGATGTAGGAGACAAAGACCCTTCGGAAGCAATCCAAGACTTGTCTATTGGCAAGATTCGTCCAACGAAGGTGAAGGAGAGTACCTCGTCCATCCAAGTGGAAGCTTCTACCTCACGACAAGGTGAACCAAGAGTTGATACAGAAGCATCCACAACTGGGACACACCAAGATGAAGAAAACGAGGAAGTGCACCAAGATGAACGCAAACAACCTCCTTATCCGCCACGACAAGAGAATGACAACGTCAACAACGAAGAAGGCCAAGAAGAAGAACAAGATGAAGAAGATGTTCAACCAAGATCCAAGCAAAAGCTTTCACGAGTTCAAGCAAGAATTGCTAAAGATCATCCCGTCGAGCAAATCTATAATGATATCCAAACCGGGAGAATCACTCGCTCAAAAACTCGTTTAGCTAACTTTTGTGAACACTATTCATTCATCTCTAGCATTGAACCTATGAAGGTTGAAGAAGCTTTGGAAGATCCGGATTGGATAAATGCCATGCATGAAGAGCTACACAACTTTGAGAGAAATCAAGTTTGGACATTAGTTGAGAAGCCCGACAACAACCACAACATCATCGGTACCAAATGGGTGTTTCGCCACAAGCAATATGAAGATGGACAAGTAGTTCGCAACAAAGCACGTCTCGTCGCCCAAGGCTACACTCAAGTCGAAGTGAAAAGTTTGGAAAGCTAATGTTGGAGAAGTTTGAGATGTCGATGATGAGTGAACTCAAATTCTTTCTTGGTTTGAAAATCAAGCAAACTAAGGAGGGTACTTTTGTCTCTCAAACGAAGTACACCAAGGACTTATTCAAGAAGTGCAATATGCAAGAATGCAAAGGTATGACTACACCCATGCCTACTAGTGGACATCTTGATTTAACCAAAGATGGTGAACCGGTTGATCAAAAGGTTTATCACTCTATGATTGGTTCATTGTTATATCTATGTGCTTCACGTCCCAATATTATGCTAAGTGTGTGCATGTGTGCACGATATCAAGCCGCTCCTAAAGAATGTCATCTTAAGGACGTGAAAAGGATAGTGAGATACTTAATCCATACACCAAACTTTGGCATTTGGTATCCAAAAAGGGCTTCCTTTGATCTTGTTAGCTACTCCGATTCGGACTATGCTTGTGAAAAGGTTGATAGAAAGTCCACTTCGGGTACTTGTCAATTTCTTGGTAGATCTCTTGTGTCTTGATCTTCCAAGAAACAAAACTCGGTATCCTTATCCGCCGCCGAAGCGGAATACATTGCCGCTGGATCATGTTGTGCTCAATTACTTTGTATGACCCAAACTCTTAAAGATTATGGGATATATGTGAAACATGTTCCATTACTTTGTGACAATGAAAGTGCCATTAAGATTGCTCACAATCCCGTGCAACATTCTCGAACTAAGCATATTGAAGTTCGTCATCATTTCATTCGAGATCATGTTGCCAAAGGGGACATTAATCTTAAGCATGTTCGCACTGATAAGCAATTGGCGGATATATTTACCAAACCACTTGATGAGAAAGTGTTTTGCAGGTTAAGAGGTGAATTGAACATCATTGATGCTTCAAACTTGGAGTAGGAACTCCATTTAATACATGCAAGGCATGAGCCTATGACTAATCCTTGATATTTCTCTTATGTCTTGGATATATTTGCACCTTGCATGCTATCTAACCCGTGTAGGTACCTGGATGAATCGAAATCTATGAGATTGCAACTCACTCACATCTTGAGCAATTTCTATATCACCAAGTCGCTACACAATGGTGGATGAAGACAAGGAAGCACGCAACCATTCAAACATATCCTTTGACAAATTCTATCATGATTGTCATTTTGGATACACAAGTGCTCTTCCTTGCAAAAACTAACCCATGTAGGTAGATGAACTCAAACTTCAAGTGATGCTCTCAACTCTTGATGAGCTACATCAACCTTGAGCAACCCACATAAGTTCAACTACATGATCATGATCAACACGACCACCCAAGGTATGTTATTCCATCTTAGAGAAGCTTTACTCCAAGTCATGGGATAAAGCAACTCAACAAGATGTGAATACATCAAGATGCTTTAACAAAAAATGGTAACCCCATTTTGAGCTTAAACGATGAGTATGACCAAAGATCAAGTGATCTCACTTGACTCCTAAGTCAATATACTCTAACATAGGTGACTTTGTCACCGCCCAATTCTAGATGAAGTTCTCTTATATTCTTTTCTGTGCTCTTGCATTTGTCTCATGCATACTTGTTTCCCTCTTCAAAAAAAACTTCATCTAGATTCTTTTTAGTTTCTTCTCTTTTATTTTCTGTTCTGCATTTTCTGCATTAAATTCCTTGCAAATCCTTGTGAGATCTTACTTGTCTAGTGAGCTGAGGTGACAAGTGTTTTCTCTGCGATGAACTCGGTCACACCGGGCTGTTTACTTTGGTCCAACCGAACCCTTTCGGTGCCACTGAAGCACCAAACTCGGTGCTACCGATTTCACTACAGGAAAAACATCTTGCCACTTGTTTCTGAATTATTTTTGATCCAGCTTCACTCAATGAATCTTGTCCTCGACCAGCATCCTACTCAAATTGCTGCTTTGTTGTGTGACTCAAGGACCAAACCCATCATGACAAAAAATCCAGAAGAACCCTTCTTGGAAATTGATGTCAAAGGGGGAGAGACAGATCATCACATCAAAGCTTAATCATATCTATAGGGGGAGAGAATACTCTAGGGAAGAAAGAGACCCCAGATGCTTGGTGTTCAAGAGGAGAGAAGTCACATGTCTTCAAGAGGGGAAATACACGTTCATATTTGCTCGATTGCATTAGCTCTGTTTATTTCCTTTGAGCTATGATTTTGCCCTGATTTTATGTTCCCTATCTTCTCCCAATATCCCATGTTAGATTTAGGGGAGCAAGACATCTAAGGGAAGGAGATCCTTGAATTTATTGCATATCTTTACCTTTGGGGATATGTCTTATCCAATGTGGTACTTAGTACTCACTCTACATGTCATCCCAGTCTTGGTACTCTTGTTGTCTCTCTTGTTTGCTTTGGCCAGTAGGTGTATCTGTGTTATCTAACTTTGTTTACGCAGGTTCATCCCATCCTAAACCAGCTCAAGACCACAAGGTAAGTATATGCATCACAGTCATGTGAATGAGAATTTCTTGCTGATGTACATACTGTTTGCAAGAAGGACTCATGAGCATGAAGGTACATTTCTCATATTTTCATCATTTGCTCTGATGCATATAGCCAAGATACATGTAACACATTGCTTACTCTGTCATGTTTATGCATTCACATGCTCCTATATTTCATATTCACCTGATTGCGTACATGTAGGGGGAGCCTATGCAAGTTACATGTCTTTCCAAAGCTTTACTTACTACTCTTAATATCTTGATCTAAAGCATTGATGTATGTTGTCATCAATTACCCTAAAAGGGGGAGATTGAAAGCACAAGTGCTCCCTAGGTGGTTTTGGTAATTAATGTCAACATATCTCCTGTTGGACTAACAGTTTTATCTAGTATGTTTCAGGTAAGTTCAATAGTGAAGTGGCATGGACTAGAGGATGTGAAACCCCTTCAAAATGCTAAGGACAAAGGATTGGCTCAAGCTCAAAGCTCAAGACTCTACATTTTCTATTTTAGTGATCCAAGATCACATTGAGTCAATAGGAAAGCCAATACTATCAAGGAGGGATGAGGTGTTGCTTAATGAGGCTCTTGCTCAAATGCTTAGTGATATGCTCCAGAGCCCTCAACTACTTTCTCACATCCACATATGACCTAAACCAAAAGTCAAACTCGGCCCCACCGATTCTTCCTATCCGGCACCACCGAGTTTCAAATGTCATAGCCACTGCCACAAACCCTAGGCAAATCGGTCTCACCGATAGGGATATCGGTCTCACCGAGATGGGATTGCAAACTCTCTGTTTCCTATTGCAATACTTTCGGTCTCACCGAAACATGCGATCGGTCCCACCGAGATTGCAATGTAAACTCTCTGTTTTCCCTTCGTAACATTTCGGTCTCACTGAAATGAGCGATCGGTCCCATCAAGTTTACCTGACCAACTCTCTGGTTAGCTTATTACCAAAATCGGTATCACCGAGTTTGTGTAATCGGTCTCACCGAGATTACGTTATGCCCTAACCCTAATCATATCGGTCCTACCGAGTTGCATGTCGGTCCCACCGAAAATCCTAACGGTCACTAGCTTTGCTGAATTGGTCCGACCGAGTTTAACCATTCGGTCCCACCGAGTTTGGGAAGTTATGTGTAACGGTTAGATTTTGTGTGGAGGCTATATATACCCCTCCACCACCTCTTCATTTGTGGAGAGAGCCATCAGAACGAACCTACACTTCCAACTTACTTTTTCTGAGAGAGAACCACCTACACTTGTGTTGAGACCAAGATATTCCATTCCTACCATATGAATCTTGATCTCTAGCCTTCCCCAAGTTGCTTTCCACTCAAATCTTCTTTCCACCAAATCCAAATCCTGTGAGAGAGAGTTGAGTGTTGGGGAGACTATCATTTGAAGCACAAGAGCAAGGAGTTCATCATCAACACACCATTTGTTACTTCTTGGAGAGTGGTGTCTCCTAGATTGGCTAGGTGTCACTTGGGAGCCTTCGACAAGATTGTGGAGTTGAACCAAGGAGTTTGTAAGGGCAAGGAGATTGCCTACTTCGTGAAGATCTACCGCTAGTGAGGCAAGTCCTTCGTGGGCGATGGCCATGGTGGGATAGACAAGGTTGCTTCTTCGTGGACCCTTCGTGGGTGGATCCCTCCGTGGACTTGCGCAACCATTACCCTTCATGGGTTGAAGTCTCCATCAACGTGGATGTACAATAGCACCACCTATCGGAACTACAACAAAAACATCCGTGTCTCCAATTGCGTTTGAATCTTCCAATCCCATCTCTTTACATTCTTGCAAGTTGCATGCTTTACTTTCCGCTGCTCATATACTCTTTGCATGCTTGCTTGATATGTATTGTGTTTGTTAAACTTGTGCCTAAACTCCACTTCAACTTAAGAAAATTAAAAACTGCAACTTTTAGCACTTAGTGTCTAATCACCCCCCTCTAGACACCTCTTCTCGATCCTTTCACTTGTCCTTTGCTACAAAAATGATTGGGCCATCTTGCTGCACCTTATTTTCTTTCACTACTTGTTACCCGTTACAAATTACCTTATCACAAAACTATCTGTTACCGATAATTTCAGTGCTTGCAGAAAAGACCTTGCTGAAAACCGCTTATCATTTACTTCTACTGCTCGTTGGGTTCGACACTCTTACTTATCGAAAAGGCTACGATAGATCCCCTACACTTGTGGGTCATCAAGACTCTTTTCTGGCGCCGTTGCCAGGGAGTGAAGCGCCTTTGGTAGGTGGAATTTGGTAAGGAAAAATTTATATAGTGTGCTGAAATTTACTGTCACTTGTTACTATGGAACATAATCCTTTGAGGGGCTTGTTCGGGGTATCTTCACCCCGACCAGTAGAGCAAAGAGTTGCTCCTCAACCTACTTAACCTACTAAAAATGTTTACTTTGAAATTCCTTCGGGTATGATAGAGAAACTGCTAGCTAATCCTTTTACAGGAGATGGAACATTGCATCCCAATTGGCACCTAATCTATGTGGATGAAGTTTGTGGATTATTTAAGCTTGCATGTATGCCCGAGGATGTTATCAACAAGAAGGTCTTCCCTTTATCTTTGAAGTGAGAGGCATTGACATGGTTTAGGCTATGTGATGATATGGGATCATGGAACTACAACCGATTGAAATTGGAATTTCATCAGAAGTTTTATCCTGTGCATCTTGTTCACCATGATCGTAATTATATATATAATTTTCGGCCTCGCGAAGGAGAAAGCATCACTCAAGCTCGGGGGAGGCTTAAGTCAATGTTATATTCATGCCCCAATCATGAGCTCTCAAGAGAAATTATTATTCAAAATTTTAATGCTCGACTTTCTCTCGATAATCGCCCCATGCTAGATACTTCTTGTACTGACTCTTTTATGATGAAGACTATTGAATTCAAATGGGATTTATTGGAAAGAATTAAACGCAACTCTAAAGATGTGGACCTAGACGAAGGTAAGGAGTTAGGTATAACACCTAAGTTTGATTGTGTTAAATCTTTTATGGATACCGATGCTTTCCGTGAATTTATCACTAAATATGGACATGACTCTGAGATAGTAGCTTCTTTCTGTGAATCCTTTGCTACTCATGTTGATCTCCCTAAGGAGAAGTGGTTTAATACAATTCTCCCATTGAAGTAAAAGTAGTTGAACCTATTAAAGTTGAAGAAAAAATTATCACTTATAATGATCATGTTGTTCCTACTGCTTATATTGAGAAACCACCTTTCCTTGTTAGAATAAAGGATCATGCTAAAGCTTCAACTGTGGTTCGTAAGAGTAACACTAGAACACCTACTCCCTCTGAGCAAATTAAAGTTGAACCTAGTGTTGCTATGGTTAAAGATCTCTTGGCTGATAATATTGATGTGCATGTTATTTATTTCTGTGATGAAGCTGCTAGAATAGCTAGACCCGATACTAAAAATAAACATAGACCTGTTGTACGCATGCCTGTTATTTCTGTTAAAATAGGAGATCATTGCTATCATGGCTTATGTGATATGGGTGCTAGTGCAAGTGCAATACCTCATTCCCTATATAAAGAAATTATGCATGACATTGCACCTGCTGAGATAGAGGAAATTGATGTTACCATTAAGCTTGACAATAGAGATACTATTTCACCGGTTGGGATTGTTAGAGATGTTGAAGTCTTGTGTGGGAAGGTTAAATATCCTGTTGATTTTCTTGTTCTTGGTTCCCCACAAGATAACTTCTGTCCCATTATATTTGGTAGACCCTTCTTGAATACTGTTAATGCTAAGATAGACTGCAATAAGGATATTGTTTCTGTTGGTTTAGGGGATATGTCTCATAAATTTAATTTTGCTAAATTTCGTAGACAACCCCATGATAAAGAATTGCTTAGTAAATATGAAATTAGTGGTCTTGCTTCTATTGCCGTGCCTCCTAGTGATCCTTTAGAACAATATTTGCTAGACCATGAAAAGGATATGTTTATGAATGAAAGATGGGAAATAGATGAAGTATTCTTTAAACAGGGACCTATTTTGAAACACAACTTGCCTGTTGAAATCCTAGGGGATCCTCCTCCACCTAAGGGTGATCCTGTGTTTGAGCTTAAACCTTTACCTGATACTCTTAAATATGCTTATCTTGATGAAAAAGAGATATATCCTATTATTATTAGTGCTAACCTTTCAGAGCATGAAGAAAAGAAATTATTGAAAACTCTGAAGAAGCACCGTGCTGCTATTGGATATACTCTTGATGATCTTAAGGGCATTAGTCCCACTCTCTGCCAGCACAAAAAAATTGGAGAAAGACGCGAAACCGGTTGTTGATCACCAACGACGGTTAAATCCTATGATGAAAGAAGTGGTAAGAAAAGGAATACTAAAGCTTCTGGAGGCAGGTATAATTTACCCCATTGCTGATAGTCAGTGGGTAAGTCCTATCCATTGTGTCCCTAAGAAGGGAGGTATTACTGTTGTTCCTAATAATAAAGATGAATTGATCCCACAAAGAATTGTTACTGGTTATAGAATGGTAATTGATTTCCACAAATTAAATAAAGCTACTAAAAAGGATCATTACCCTTTACCTTTTATTGATCAAATGTTATAAAGATTATCCGAACATACACATTTTTGCTTTCTAGATGGTTATTCTAGTTTCTCTCAAATACCTGTGTCAAAAGAGGATCAAGAAAAGACAACTTTTACTTGCCCTTTCGGTACCTTTGCTTATAGACGCATGCCTTTTGGTTTATGCAATGCACCTGCTAACTTTCAAAGATGTATGACTTCTATATTCTCTGACTTTTGTGAAAATATCGTTGAGGTTTTCATGGATGATTTCTCCGTTTACAGAACTTCTTTTGATGATTGCTTAAGCAACCTTGATCGAGTTTTGCAGAGATGTGAAGAAACTAATCTTGTCTTGAATTGGGAGAAGTGTCACTTTATGGTTAATGAAGGTATTGTCTTGGGGCATAAAATTTCTGAAAGAGGTACTGAAGTTGATAAAGCTAAGGTTGATGCTATTGAAAAGATGTCATGTCCTAAGGACATTAAAGGTACAATAAGTTTCCTTGGTCATGCCGGTTTTTATAGGAGGTTCATTAAGGACTTCTCTAAAATTTCTCGGCCTCTGACTAATCTCTTACAAAAAGATGTTCCTTTTGTATTTGATGATGATTGTGTAGAAGCATTTGAAATACTTAAGAAAGCTTTGATTTCTGCACCTATTGTTCAGCCACCTGATTGGAATTTACCATTTGAAATCATGTGTGATGCTAGTGATTATGCTGTAGGGGTTGTTCTAGGACAAAGAGTTGATAAGAAATTAAATGTTATTCAATATGCTAGTAAAACTCTAGACAGTGCTCAGAGAAACTATGCAACTACTGAAAAAGAATTTTTAGCAGTTGTATTTGCAAGTGATAAGTTCAGACCTTATATTGTTGATTCTAAAGTAACTGTTCACACTGATCATGTTGCTCTTAAATATCTTATGGAAAAGAAAGATGCTAAACCTAGACTTATTAGATGGGTTCTCTTGCTACAAGAATTTGATTTGCATATTATTGATAGAAAGGGAGCCGAGAACCCCGTTGCAGACAACTTGTCTAGGTTAGAGAATGTTCTTGATGACCCACTACCTATTGATGATAGCTTTCCTAATGAACAGTTAGCTGTGATAAATGCTTCTCGTACTGCTCCATGGTATGCTGATTATGCTAATTCTATTGTTGCTAAGTTTATACCACCTAATTTCACATACCAGCAAAAGAAAAAGTTCTTCTATGATTTAAGACATTACTTCTGGGATGACCCACATCTTAATAAAGAAGGAGTCGATGTTGTTACTAGACATTGTGTACCCGAGCATGAACAGGAACATATCCTATGCAAGTGTCACTCCGAGGCCTAAGGAGGACACCATGCTGGAGATAGAACTGCACATAAGGTATTGCAATTCGGTTTTTATTGGCCTACTCTCTTCAAGGATGCTCGTAAGTTTGTTTTGTCCTGTGATAAATGTCAAAGAATTGGTAATATTAGTAGACGTAAAGAAATGCCTATGAATTATTCACTTGTCATCGAACCATTTGATGTTTAGGGATTTGATTATATGGGACCATTTCCTTTCTCTAATGGGTATACACATATTTAGTTGATGTTTATTACGTTACTAAGTGGGTAGAAGCTATTCCAACTAGTAGTGCTGATCATAACACCTCTATTAAGATGCTTAAAGAAGTTATTTTTCCGAGGTTTGGAGTCCCTAGATACTTAATGACTGATGGTGGTTCACATTTTATTCATGGTGCTTTTCGTAAAATGCTTGTTAAGTATGATGTTAACCATAGAATTGCATCTCCTTATCACCCACAATCTAGTGGTCAAATAGAATTGAGTAATAGAGAGCTTAAATTAATTTTGCAAAAGACTGTTAATAGATCTAGGAAGAATTGGTCCAAGAAACTTGATGATGCATTATGGGCCTATAGAACCGCATACAAAAATCCTATGGGTATGTCTCTGTATAAAATGGATTATAGAAAGGCATGTCACTGATGTCTACTACACAACCTTCTTCTTGTAGACGTTGTTGGGCCTCCAAGTGCAGATGTTTGTAGGACAGTAGCAAATTTCCCTCAAATGGATGACCTAAGGTTTATCAATCTGTAGGAGGCGTAGGATGAAGATGGTCTCTCTCAAGCATCCCTGCAACCAAATAACAAAGAGTCTCTTGTGTCCCCAACACACCCAATACAATGGTAAGTTGTGTAGGTGCACTAGTTCGGCGAAGAGATGGTGATACAAGTGCAATATAGATGGTAGATAGAGGTTTTTATAATCTGAAAATATAAAAACAGCAAGGTAACTAATGATAAAAGTGAGCGTAAACGGTATTGCAATGCGTTGAAACAAGGCCTAGGGTTCATACTTTCACTAGTGCAAGTTCTCTCAACAATAATAACATAATGAGTCACTCCAAAGTCACTAATAGCGGAGAACAAATGAAGAGATTATTGTACGGTACGAAACCACCTCAAAGTTATCCTTTCTGATCGATCTATTCAAGAGTCCGTAGTAAAATAACACAAAGCTATTCTTTCCATTCAATCTATCATAGAGTTCGTACTAGAATAACACCTTAAGATACAAATCAACCAAAACCCTAATGTCACCTAGATACTCCAATGTCACCTCAAGTATCCGTGGGTATGATTATACGATATGCATCACACAATCTCAGATTCATCTATTCAACCAACACAAAGTGCTTCAAAGAGTGCCCCAAAGTTTCTACCGGAGAGTCAAGACGAAAACATGTGCCAACCCCTATGCATAGGTTCATGGGTGGAACCCGCAAGTTGATCACCAAAACATACATCAAGTGGATCACATGATATCTGTAGCAACCCGACCTCAGATGGTCAAGTCTGCAACATAATACGTTGCAGCCCGAAAAAGGGTCAGCACATGGAATATGCTGGCAAAGTAACACATTAGAGCAAGAACAGAATAATGCTATCACTACATGCATATTTGGCTGGTGGAAAGCTCTATGGTTATAGTTTTTGCGAAAAGCCAATTTTTCCCTACAACAAAGGAATAGAGTTTAATTTAACTATCATGGTAGTTGAACAAACATTGAGAAGGTTCCTCCAACTCAATCCCAATTAAAGTGGTTAACAACCCAACAGTATTAATTAAGAGTGATGAGATACATGTGATAACCCAAGTACTAGATACTCAAGATTTGTCCATAACCAGGGACAGGGCTTACCATGATTAGTTTACACACTCTGCAGAGGTTTGCGCACTTCTCCCCACAAGACTCGATCTCCTCCGTTGGATTTCTTGCACTACATGGTGTTTGAGAAATGGATGACCGAGACACAGTCTTTCAGAAACATTAGCTCTCTACTCCGGACAGACCATACCAAACCTACATCCCACTACATGCTGATCTGCCTCTTCAAGAGCTTCACGTAACTTACTCAACTATGCTAGAGCCCATAATAGCTTGTGGCTGCACACCGAAGTTTCTAGCATGAAAATATCTCAGTTCCCTTTGAGCCTGGGTGGCGGTCCATAGGAAGATCACACGGTTACGCCGAGATTTCGAAAAATACAGGCAACACTGGGTACTCCAGGTGCCTCGATCCACCCAGATGTGTATTTAAGTTGCCACCTTAAGTTGAACCATTAATTATCAATATCACATCTGTCATGGATTTCACTCACCCAAACCACGTCTACGAGCATAGCATAGCAATATAAGCAACGCGTAGAAGTAACTCCCAAGGGTTTGAATGTAACAGGGTAATAGGTTCTACCTCAACAACTACTTCCCAACCCACAAGTTAAATGACATCCTAATCATGCAATGTTTGAGGATTGGTACTAATGCATAAAAACTGGGTGATAAAGGGATATGATCAAAGTGTTACTTGCCTTGCTGACGATCTGCAAAACCTAGAGACTCGTAGTAGCACGCTTCGCACTCAGGGTATTCTATCGCAAACAAACAATAACATACATAAGCAACAAGCAAATAAATGCGCAAGAAAAACTCAAATAAAAGAGGTTGACCAGAAAGTTCAACTTAAGAACTCCGGTTAGAAAAAAGAATCAAATCAAACGGAGCAACGAAACTCAAACGGCGAAAGAAACAAGATCCATTTACTAATCTGGACCTAGGTCAAATTTTATAGTAGAAAAAACTTGTTCAAATTGATTAAACGGAAAGAGGGTCTCGAGATGAGGATCTAGGCGCTTGAATCACCTGATTCTGACTAACAAGCGAAAAGATAAACAGAAACTAAGATCGGATCAGAAATCACGATCGAGAATAATCGCAGATAAATCCGATAAAAGAAAACTGACGAACAGACTAACGAACGAGTGTTTGTTAGCTATAACTAACGGGTGAAGAACCGTTCGTTAAAACGAACGTACGGACGAATGTCCGCTAAATAGAAGAACCGAAAAAACCGGCGAGCCGAGAAAAAAACGAATCTAGGGTTTTCTAAAAAACGAACGGTTTTTAAAAAAAAAACCGGTGGCTCGGAACCGGCGTGGTACCTCCAGCGAGGCGGGGGTGGCGGCGGAGGCGGGCGGCGGCTTACGGGGCGGCGGGGCTTGGCGGCGGGGTCGGCTGGCGCGGGCGGCGGCTGCTGCCGGCGACGGTGGTGTGGGGGTTTGGGCGGCGGGGGTGGCAGTATATAAAGGGGTGGGGCGGCGTCTTGGAGGAGCGGGCAAGGCGCGGCGGCAGAGAGGAGTCCGGCTCAGACTCCAAGTCCGAGTCGGCGGCGGCGGCGCGCGCAGGAGGCGGCAGCGGTGGCCTGGCTCAGCTGGCCTTAGGCCCAGTTGGGCGCGAGAACTTTTTTTTTAAATAATTCCGCCGATGGAAATAAAATCCTAGAAAAATAAATAAAAATCTAAAAATTCCAAAATAAATTTTCACCGCCTAAATAAAATATTTAGAACGAGATGAACATTTTCTTGGCCCTAAAATGCAATTTTGAAAAACATGCAATTTTTCTAATGCAAACAAAATTGCAATAAAATCCAAATAAAACAAATATTTGATTTTAATATTTTTCCTCCAATATTTCAATTATCTTGGAGAAGTCATATTATCTCCTGTCATATATTTTTGTATGAAATATTTTCGGAGAGAAAAATAATTAAAACCAAAAATCCTCGTTTCAAAATTTGATAAAAAACAAATTTGAAAACTGGGAAAATCCCCAACTCTCTCCGAGGGTCCTTGAGTTGCTTAGGATTTCGAGGATCGCGAGACGAAATGCAAAAAAAAATATGATATGCAAGAATGATCTATGCATAACATTCCAAATTGAAAATTTAGGATGTTACAATATCCCATTGTCACCACAGATAAGCACGTGCAAGACATACATCAAGTGTTCTCAAATCCTTAAAGACTCAATCCGATAAGATAACTTCAAAGGGAAAACTCAATCCATTACAAGAGAGTAGAGGGGGAGAAACATCATAAGATCCAACTATAATAGCAAAGCTCGCGATACATTAAGATCGTATCACCTCAAGAACACGAGAGAGAGAGAGAGATCAAACACATAGCTACTGGTACATACCCTCAGCCCCGAGGGAGAACAACTCCCTCCTCGTCATGGTGAGCGTCGGGATGATGAAGATGGCCACCAGAGAGGGATTCCCCCTCTGGCAGGATGCCGGAACGGGTCTAGATTGGTTTTCGGTGGCTACGGAGGCTTCTAGCGGCGGAACTCCCAATCTATTCTCGTCCTCGAAGTTTTTAGGGTATATGGGTATATATAGGAGGAAGAAGTACGTCGGTGGATCTCCGAGCTGTCCACGAGGCAGGCGGGCGCACCCAAGGGGGTGGGCGCGCCCCCCACCCTCGTGGGCAGCCTGGGACTCTCCTGGTCCATCTCCGATACTCCGTGGGCTTCTTCTGGTCCAAAAATAAGTTCCGTGAAGTTTCAGGTCAATTGGACTCCGTTTGATTTTCCTTTTCTGCGATACTCTAAAACAAGGAAAAAACAGAAACTGGCACTGGGCTCTGAGTTAATAGGTTAGTCCCAAAAATAATATAAAAGTGTATACTGAAGCCCATAAACATCCAAAACAGATAATATAATAGCATGGAACAATCAAAAATTATAGATACGTTGGAGACGTATCAGTCACTTACCTCTTGAACTAGAACATAAGGCATATTGGGCCATTAAAGAGATCAACTATGACTTCAAACTTGCCGGTGAGAAGAGGCTATTTGACATTAGCTCACTTGATGAATGGAGAACCCAGGCCTATGAGAATGCCAAATTGTTTAAAGAAAAAGTTAAAAGATGGCATGACAAAAGGATACAAAAGCGTGAGTTTAATGTAGGTGATTATGTTTTGCTATCCAACTCTGGTTTAAGATTTTTTGCAGGAAAACTCCTCTCTAAATGGGAAGGTCCTTACGTCATCGAGGAGGTCTATCGTTCTGGTGCCATAAAAATCAACAATTTTGAAGGCACAAATCCGAGGGTGGTGAACGGTCAAAGAATCAAACATTATATCTTAGGCAATCCTATAAATGTTGAAACTAATGTTATTGAAACCGTAACCCCGAAGGAATACATAAGGGATACTTTCTAGAACGTTCCAGACTCCGATAAGGAAGAGGTACGTGGTACGGTAAGTAAACCGGCTCCAAAACAGTTCTAATGCCAATTTTTCTCCGTTTTGGAATATTTAAGAAAATAGGAAAATAAGAAGTAGTCCGGGAAGGACACGAGGCTTCCACGAGGGTGGAGGGCGCGCCCCCTGCCTCGTGGGCACCTCGTGTGCCATCCGGACTCTGTTTTCTTGCACGGTACTTCTTTTGGTCGGTAAAAATTCATTATATAATCTCCCGAAGGTTTTGACCACCGTATCATGCAAACATCATATGTTTTTGTTTTGAGTTGTTTCTGCTGCAGATTTAGAGCAAGATGTCTTCTCAAGAGGCAGTCAGATGGAGGCTGACTTGAAAAGGATAGATGCCATGGAATAGGAAGTTACTTCTCGTTTCCGAGCTGGATTCACGATGGGGGAACTACAGAGCTCATCTATTCCAAACTCAGTCATCCCTTCCAATGCTAGATTACTTTCTTATGAAATTATGAAAAAGAGTGTTACTTGTTCTCCCACAGCTATGCAACATCCTTGGGTGAAAGGAGCTTTAGCCGTCACGGGCAAGCTCCATAAGGAAATAATGGACCTCAAGCAACAAGTCAATAAGCTCGAGGAAGAGAATCGTATCCTGAGGGGCATCATCGCCAATAATATCACACCACCACCCCCGAAGAGGGAGACATAAACACATGGGTATGGGCACTCCCCTTGGCAACTGCCAAGCTTGGGGGAGTGCCCCGGCATCGTATCACCATCACACTTTTACCTTTACCATTTTTCTTAGTTCGATCCTTTTGGTTATATCTTGATCTAGCAGAATAACATTTTAGTATGATCTAGTTTTGAGTTTTGCTTTATGATCCTTCTATGTAATCGAGTCCGTGAGTTATTTATAATAAAGATTAGTGTTGAGTAAAGGGCTTGATTATCTTACTATGATCTTTAGGGAATAAAATAAAAGAGAAAGAATAAAAAGAAATAAAGAGATCATATGGATCTTATGGAGAGTAATGATTTCACATATAAAGAGTATGATGAATAAAAGTTGTTGAGAGTTGACAAACATAGTTTTGGTCATTGTTTTCATTAATAGGAAGTAATAAATAAAGAGAGGTTTTCACATATAAATATACTATCTTGGACATCTTTTATGATTGTGAGCACTCATTAAAATATGACATGCTAAAGAGTTGATGTTGGACAAGGAAGACAACCTAATGGGTTATGTTTTCTTGCATCTGAAATAAATTATATTGTCTTGGATCATCCAACATGTTGAGCTTGCCTTTCCCTCTCATGCTAGCCAAATTCTTAGTACCAAGTAGAGATAGTACTTGTGCTTCCTAATATCCTTAAAACCAGTTTTGCCATGAGAGTCCACCATATCTACCTATGGATTGAGTAAGATCCTTCAAGTAAGTTGTCATCATTGCAAGCAATAAAAATTGCTCTCTAAATATGTATGATCTATTAGTGCAGAGAAAATAAGCTTTATACGATCTTGTGATGTGGAAGAAATAAAAGCGACGAACTGCATAATAAAGGTCCATATCACAAGTGGCAATATAAAGTGGCGTTCTTTTGCATTAAGATTTTGTGCATCCAACCATAAAAGCACATGACAACCTCTGCTTCCCTCTACGAAGGGCCTATCTTTTATTCTTGTCTATTACTTTATATAAGAGTCACGGTGATCTTCACCTTTCCTTTTTACATTTTATCCTTTGGCAAGCATAATGTGTTGGAAAGATCCAGATATATATAGATAATTGGATGTGAGTTTTCATGAACTATTATTGTTGACATTACCCTTGAGGTAAAAGGTTGGGAGGAAAACTATAAGCCCCTGTCTATATCTGTGTCCGTCTAAAACTTCATACCCATAAATATTGCATGAGTGTTAGCAATTGTGAAAGACTAAATAATAGTTGAGTATGTGGACTTGCTGAAGAGCTCTTATATTGACTCTTTTCAGTGTTATGATAAATTGCAATTGCTCCAATGACTGAGATTATAATTTGTTAGTTTTCAATGAAGTTTCTGATTCATACTTGAAATTGTGAATGAATTGTTACTCTAGCATAAGAGATCATATGACTATATATATATATATATATGTTGATGTTATAATAATGATCATGATGCCCTCATGTCCGTATTTTATTTTTATCGGCACCTCTATCTCTAAACATGTGGACATATTTTTCGATATCGGCTTTCGCTTGAGGACAAGCGAGGTCTAAGATTGGGGGAGTTGATACGTCCATTTTGCATCATGCTTCTATATCAATATTTATTGCATTATGGGCTGTTATTACACATTATGTCACAATACTTATGCCTATTCTCTCTTATTTTACAAGGTTTACATGAAGAGGGGGAATGCCGGCAGCTGGAATTCTGGGCTGGAAAAGGAGCAAATATTAGAGACCTATTCTGCACATCTCCAAAAGTCCTGAAACTTCACGGGAGCACGTTTCAGAATATATAAAAAATATTGGGCGAAAGAAGTACCAGAGGGGGGCCACCCACCGTCCACGAGGGTGGGGGCGCGCCCTACCCCCCTAGGCACGCCCCCTGCCTCGTGGGCCCCCTGGTGGCCCTTTGATGCCCATCTTTGGCTATATGGAGTCTTTCGTCGAGGAAAAAAATCATAAGCTAGCTCACGGGATGAAACTCCGCCGCCATGAGGCGGAACCTTGGCGAAACCAATCTAGGGCTCCGGCGGAGCTGTTCTGCCGGGGAAACTTCCCTCCGGGAGGGGGAAATCATCACCACCATCGTCATCATCGATCCTCTCATCGGGAGGGGGTCAATCTCCATCAACATCTTCACCAGCACCATCTCATCTCAAACCCTAGTTCATCTCTTGTGTCCAATCTTTGTCCCAAAGCCTCATCAGATTGGTACCTGTGGGTTGCTAGTAGTGTTGATTACTCCTTGTAGTTGATGCTAGTTGGTTTATTTGGTGGAATATCATATGTTCAAATCCATTATGCATATTAATACCCCTCTGATTATGAACATGAATATGATTTGTGAGTAGTTACGTATGTTCCTGAGGACATGGGAGAAGTCTTGCTATAAGTAGTCATGTGAATTTGGTATTCGTTCGATATTTTGATGAGATGTATGTTGTCATCCCTCTAGTGGTGTCATGTGAACGTCGACTACATGACACTTCACCATTGTTTGGGCCTAGAGGGAGGCATTGGGAAGTAATAAGTAGATGATGGGTTGCTAGAGTGATAGAAGCTTAAACCCTAGTTTATGCGTTGCTTCGTAAGGGGCTGATTTGGATCCATATGTTTCATACTATGGTTAGGTTTACCTTAATACTTCTGTTGTAGTTGCGGATGCTTGCAATAGGGGTTAATCGCAAGTGGGATGCTTGTCCAAGTAAGGGCAGTACCCAAGCACCGGTCCACCCACATATCAAATTATCAAAGTACCGAACGTGAATCATATGAACGTGATGAAAACTAGCTTGATGATAATTCCCATGTGTCCTGGGGAGCGCTTTCCTTTATATAAGAGTTTTTCTAGGCTTGTCCTTTTGTAAAAAAAGGATTGGTCCATCTTGCGGCACCTTATTTACTTTCATTACTTGTTACCCGTTACAAATTACATTATCACAAAACTATCTGTTACCGATCATTTCAGTGCTTGCAGAAAACACCTTGCTGAAAACCTCTTATCATTTCCTTCTACTCCTCGTTGGGATCGACACTCTTACTGATCGAAAAGGCTACGATAGATCCCCTATACTTGTGGGTCATCACACAACTCCAAATGAGCTGAAACTTTACAGAGAATTTTTACGAAGATCATATGTTCAGATCCATTATGCGTATTAATACCCCTATGATCATGAGCATGTTTGTTGTTTGTGAGTAGTTACCTTTGTTCTTGAGGTCACGAGATAAATCATGTTGCAAGTAATTGATACGTCTCCAACGTATCTATAATTTTTGATTGCTCCATGCTATATTATCTACAGTTTTGGACATTATTGGGCTTTATTATCCACTTTTATATTATTTTTGGGACTAACCTATTAACCGGAGGCCCACCCAGAATTGCTGTTTTTTGCCTATTTTAGGGTTTCGAAGAAAAGGAATATCAAACGAAGTCCAAATGGAACGAAACCTTCGGGAACGTGATTTTCTCACCGAACATGATCCAGGAGACTTGGACCCTACATCAAGAAACAAAGGGGGAGGCCACGAGGTAGGGGGCGCGCCTACCCCCCCCCCCCCAGGCGCGCCCTCCACCCTCGTGGGCCCCCTGTTGCTCCACCGACGTACTCCTTCCTCCTATATATACCTACGTACCCCCAAACGATCAGATACGGAGCCAAAACCCTAATTCCAGCGCCGTAACTTCCTGTATCCACGAGATCCCATCTTGGGGCCTGTTCCGGAGCTCCGCTGGAGGGGGCATCCATCACGGAGGTCTTTTACATCAACACCATAGCCTCTCTGATGTAGTGTGAGTAGTTTACCTCAGACCTTCGGATCCATAGTTATTAGCTAGATGGCTTCTTCTCTCTTTTTGGATCTCAATACAATGTTCTCCCCCTCTCTTGTGGAGATCTATTCGATGTAATCTTCTTTTTGCGGTGTGTTTGTTGAGACCGATGAATTGTGGGTTTATGATCAAGATTATCTATGAACAATATTTGAATATTCTCTGAATTCTTTTATGTATGATTGGTTATCTTTGCAAGTCTCTTCGAAATCTCAGTTTGGTTTGGCCTACTAGATTGATCTTTCTTGCAATGGGAGAAGTGCTTAGCTTTGGGTTCGATTTTGCGGTGTCCTTTCACAGTGACAGTAGGGGCAGCAAGGCACGTATTGTATTGTTGCCATCGAGGATAACAAGATGTTTTTTTATCATATTGCATGAATTTATCCCTCTACATCACGTCATCTTGCTTAAGGCGTTACTCTGTTTTCATGAACTTAATACTCTAGATGCATGCTGGATAGCGGTCGATGTGTGGAGTAATAGTAGTAGATGCAGGCAGGAGTCGGTCTACTTGTCTCGGACGTGATGCCTATATACATGATCATACCTAGATATTCTCATAACTATGCTCAATTCTGTCAATTGCTCAACAGTAATTCATTCACCCACCGTAAAATACTTATGCTCTTGAGAGAAGCCACTAGTGAAACCTATGGCCCCCGGGGTCTATCTTCATCATATTAATCTTCCAATACTTAGTTATTTCCTTTGCTTTTTTACTTTGCTTTTATTTTACTTTGCATCTTTATCATAAAAATACCAAAAATATTATCTTATCAAATCTATCAGATCTCACTCTCGTAAGTGACCGTGAAGGGATTGACAACCCCTTATCGCGTTGGTTGCGGGGAGTTATTTGTTTTGTGCAGGTACTAGGGACGCGCGCAGCCTCCTACTGGATTGATACCTTGGTTCTCAAAAACTCACCCTTTCCTCTTCAAGGGAAAATCAATGCAGTGCTCAAGAGGTAGCAGTAATCATGTGAATTTGACATGTGTTCGATATTTCGATGGTATGTATGTTGTGATTCCCTTAGTGGTGTTATGTGAACGTCGACTACATGGCACTTCACCATATTTGGGCCTAAGGGAATGCATTGTGGAGTAGTAAATAGAGGGTGGGTTGCGAGAGTGACAGAAACTTAAACCCCAGTTTATGCACTATTCCGTATGGGACCGATTGGATCCTAGAGTTTAATGCCATGGTTAGAATTTATTCTTAATACTTTTCTCGTAGTTGCGGATGCTTGGGGGAGGGTTAATCATAAGTAGGAGGTTTGTTCAAGTAAGAACAACACCTAAGCACCGGTCCACCCACATATCAAATTATCAAAGTAGCGAACACAAATCAAACAAATATGATGAAAGTGACTAGATGAAATTCCCATGTACCCTCAAGAACGCTTTGCTTATTATAAGAGACCGTTTTGGGATGTCCTTTGCCTCAAAAGGATTGGGCTACCTTGCTGCATACTTGTTACAATTATCGTTACTTGCTCGTTACAAATTATCTTGCTATCAAATTACTCGCTACTTACAATTTCAGCACTTGCACACACTACCTTACTGAAAACTACTTGTCATTTCCTTCCGCTCCTCGTTGGGTTCGACACTCTTACTTGTCGAAAGAGCTACAATTGACCCCCTATACTTGTGGGTCATCAGTCATCGGGGTTGTGCATGATTTAATACTTTGTGTGATGAAGATGGAGCATAGCCAGACTATATGATTTTGTAGGGATAACTTTCTTTGGTCATGTTATTTTGAGAAGACATGATTGCTTTGTTAGTATGCTTGAAGTATTATTGTTTTTATGTCAATATTAAACTTTTGTTTTAAATCTTATGGATCTGAATATTCATGCCACAATAAACAAAATTACATGGATAAATATGTTATGTAGCATTCCACATCAAAATTATGTTTTTATCATTTACCTACTCGAGGTCGAGTATGAATTAAGCTTGGGGATGCCTGATACGTCTCTAACGTATCTATAATTTTCGATTGTTCCATGCTATTATATTATCTGTTTTGGATGTTTTATATGGATTAATATGCTATTTTATATTATTTTTGGGACTAACCTATTAACCTAGAGCCCAGTGCCAGTTTTTGTTTTTCCTTGTTTTTGAGTTTTATAGAAAAGGAATATCAAACGGGGTCCAAACGAGCTAAAAATTTACGGTGATTTTTTATGGACCAGAAGAGACCCACGGTGTTATGTACCCCCCCACCAGGGCTTGCCCCCTGCCTTGTGGGTCCCTTGGGAACTGCCCTGACGTGAAACCGACGCCAAAAATTCCTATAAATCATGAAACCCCCAGAAAGAAACCTAGATCGGAAGTTCCGTCGCCGCAAGCCACTGTAGCCACTAAATACCAATCGGGAGCCCGTTACGGCACCCTGCCGGAGGGGAAATCATCACCAGAGGCCATCTTCACCATTACGTTGGTCTCCATACGAGGAGGGAGTAGTTCACCCTCAGGGCTGAGGGTACGTACCAGTAGTTATGTGTTTGATCTCTCTCTCTCTTGTTCTTGATTTGGCAAGATCTTGATGTACCGCGAGCTTTGTTACTATACTTGGATCATATGGGGTTTATCCCCCTCTACCTTCTTGTGATGAATTGAGTTTTACCTTTGAGGTTTCATTATTATTGAATTGAATACTATTATGGATTTGAGAACACTTGATGTATGTCTTGCGTGGGATACCCATGGTGACAATGGGGTGTTCTATTGATTCACTTGATGTATGTTTTGCCACTCAACTCGCGGATTCCCGAGGTGACATTGGGGTAATCTATGCATAGGGGTTGATGCACGTTTTCGTCCTTGTTTCTCTGGTAGAAATCTTGGGGCACTCTTTGAGGTTCTTTGTGTTGGATTGAATATTATGAATCTGAAGTTGTTTGATGCATATCGTATAATTGACCCACGGATACTTGTGGTGACATTGGAGTATCTAGATGACATTAGGGTTGATTGACGTGTATCATATGGTGTTATTTTACTACGAACTCTAGGGTTGTTTGTGACACTTATAGGAATAGCTCAATGGATTGATCGAAAAGAATAACTTTGAGGTGGTTTCGTACCCTACAACCAATTTCATCTTATGTTATCCGCGATAGGAACTTTGGAGTGACTTTTGCCGCACGTTGAGGGATTGCCATATGATTTAATTATGTTATCATTGTTGAGAGAACTTGCACTAGTGAAAGTATGAACCCTAGGCCTTGTTTCCAAGCATTGCAATACCGTTTGTGCTCACTTTAGTTACTAGTTACCTTGCTTTTTTATATTTTTAGATTACAAACACCTATACCCACTATCCATATTACACTTGTATCACCATCTCTTCGCTGAACTATTGCACCTATACAATTTACCATTGTATTAGGTGTATTGGGGACACAAGAGACTCTTTGTTATTTGGTTGCAGAGTTGTTTGAGAGAGACCATCTTCATACTACGCCTCCCACGGATTAATAAATCTTAGGTCATCCACTTGAGGAAATTTTGCTACTGTCCTACAAAACTCTGCGCTTGGAGGCCCAACATGAGTCTACAGGAAGAAGGTCTTGTAGTAGACATCAGGGACCTGACCTCGTCGCACTCCTCCTAGCGACCTCGTGGTGGCACATGTGAGATGCCGAGCGAAAGCTCTGTGCCTGGCGCCAACGACGGCGCCGCCCGTGGGTGCCGCACTCTTCATGAAGACGTCGTCGTGGTTCTTCTCTCTGTGTCAGGGCTCCGGGTGAAGACCTTTGTCCGTTGTGGACTCGACAGCAGCGACGCTTGGTGCCGTCTTCCCTCTTGAGGGTGTTGTCATGGAGCTTAGGTGTACTAGGTCGTAGTGTGGCGTTGTGTTCATTTCTTCCTGTTTTATGTGTTGGTAGCGTAGGCGCGTGCGCTTTGCGTGTTCTGATTATCCTGGGATCAGCTGTGTAAGAGGGCAACCTCACCATCTTGTATCATTCGGTCGTGTACTTTCCTTCGGTGTTGCTTTATTTATAAAGCGGGGCAAAAGCCTATTTTGAGTAATTGAAGATGTTAATTTTTTTCTGCAATCTTGGTCAAACTCACAATCCTTTGACTTGCTCAAAAAATGAGGCACCCTATATTCTCGAACCGAGGGAGTATCTTTGAGGGGGGACCTTTAGGCGAACCAACCAATCTATGATTGGATGGTTATAGAACAACAGTTGTATCCTCAGCTCACGAGATTCAAGTCCTAGGTTTGACACCGGTACTCGCATTTTTCGGGGATTTATTCCAGGCTTTTCGGCGATGTGCGTTCAGTGGGAGGAGACATTCCCGCCGACTACGAAGGCGTCTGTTGCGACTTCGTCAATCTCAAGATGATGTGCCGGCTCAGTCTCTTCGAGGTGCTCATAAGAGTAAGGTGTGCATGTGTGCGTTCATAGAGATGAATGTACGCGCGTATGTATGAGCGTCCTCGTCCGTATTGTATTTAAGAAAATATTGCTCGTAGGATGAATTACTCGTTAGTATTGACGAGATGGCCACGACGAGAATGTGGGACGAGGGACTAGTAATATCTTTATAGATAGATCTATAATTCAGGAATAAAACTCCCTTTTACCTTGCAGAAAGAAAAAACTCTATAGGTAGATCTGGCAAAAGTGAAAGATGAGAGCAACTATGTGCAGGTAACCCCTTGTGGGGACCCTCAACAGTCACGTTTTGGTGCCCTTAGAGGATGTCAAGTGGTACGTCCAGCCGCTGCCACATGCGTACTGGGCGCTTCCTTTTAGGTTTCTTTTTCATTTTTCTATATGTATTTGTGGATTTTAGATGGGTTTTTTTCGGGTTTTTGGTTTTCATCCGGTTTTCCTTGGATATGGAGACAATAAGTTGTGACTTCTTTTGCGCATGATCTTTTTTGTGCTTCACGAGAAGCTTTTCGGAAAGGAAAAAGATTCACAACTTTTTTTGTGCAATTTTTTGGTGCTTCCTTGAAGAATACATATTTGCTACTCATGGAGGAACATGTTTGCTTCCGCTCTGTGCTTCTTGAAAAGAGAAAAAATCATGAACTTTTAATTATTGTGTGAAAAAATTATTATTCCACAAGAAGCATAGATGAAGGCACATCTTTGCTTCACCACAACATTGCTTCTCGGAAATGGAAAAAATGTACTTCCACAAGAAGCACATAGTTGTTCTTATGGAGGCACATATTTGCTTCTATGAGAAGCATAGTGAAAAAGGTTAAAAATTGTGCTTCCACGAGAAACACATATTTGCCTCTCATGAAGTTACAGATTTGCTTCATCGAGAAGCACTGGATGGAGGCACATATTTGTTTCCGTGAGAAGAACATCAGTGCTTCTGGAAAATGGGAAAAGAGAAGAAACAAATGTGCTTCTGGCTTTGTTTTTTTTCTTTCGGTTGCCTTTTTTCATTTTTTATATTTTATAGCATTTTTTTGTTTTTTCTATGTCCTTTTTTATTTTCACTATTTTTCTATTTTGGTTTTCTTCTCTATTCCATGTTTTTGGTCTACAGTGAGATAGTTAAAATTTTGAAATTATGATTGTACATATCGTATTTACCTTCCTTCGATTGAAAAGGTGCAAATTATGAGGGTATTTTCCTTCCTTCGATTGAAAAAGTGCAAATTATGAGGGTGATCTCACCACCTCAAGTAGAAAAGGTTGCCAGAAGCTTATCCTTCATTCATCCCTCAAACCAAACACTCCAATGGCTATCATAAACCATGCTTCATCCTTTGAACCAAGCAAAACATGAGATAACCCCACCCATCTAACCAAACAGAAAAAGGGGCATCCCTAGCCGTGTATCCCAGCCACCTGGTTGGGGATACCCACAACCACTCTAGCGTGTTCGTCAAATCAAACACATCCTAACATGAGATCTAGTTCTGAAAATCTCGACGCGAGAAATCCAATGGTGGAAACGGTTCAGAATTTGGATGCACGTTCAAAAGATAAAATGGTGCGAATAGACGAATCTACGAAAAAAATGTAGAACTTCCATGTTGCGACATCTACCGTGTCAACGTCTGAGAAGGTGGGAGTGACCTTTGCAAACGATAACACTTGACTTGATTTCGGACCCCAGTACTAAGGGTTGACCACTGAGCTCATTCGGGCCAGGCACAATACTACCCTACTAAAAGTCACACAATGCAATCTGTAAGAAGATTGTTTGGCGAGTTGTGCTAAGGATGATGCAATCCAATGTTGCATGTCATTCATATGGCCTTAGCATATGGCAAGCGGTCAGGCATATGCTAAATGTCTTGTTGCTTTTTGCAATTTTTTTTATGATGCACTTCATTTCAAATCTTGCTAATTCATCAATGTCCTCTTATCATCAAGTTCAAGCCTTCAGTTGGCAGAGAATAAGTCAAACTACCTTGAAAATTTTATATTATCATCATTTTATTTAGAGTAATATTCTACAGTGATTTCTTATGTTGTCTCATGGTCTATATTGTTTGACAATTTGTTTAGTTCATTAAAAAATTATGCTATTTACCTTGAAACTAGCTTGAGATGGACTCAAGATCGTTACAAGCTAAGCATTTGGCACTTTCTATATTTTGACCTAGAGCTTCGCTCAATTTAAGCTCATTCGAAATTTAGTATAAGTTGAACTGAGCATGGCTCAACTCGCTTGAACTCGACTCATTTGCAGGCCTAAATTCATGAGGGGGAGTTATTTTTCTAAGTACATTTATGTTCATTGCGATGCTATTGCTACCACTGTGAAGGATGTTTAAGTATATCCACTCTTTATTTAATAGTATAGAATTTGTAGTTGGAAAATACCCTTTGGCTCATGAGTGTATATACAACTGATGTGGGAAAATTACTAATAATGAAAATTTTAAAATAATATAGATTTTGTTTGTAATAACTTGACCTTCTTTTGCACTCATATACAAAGTTTTGCGAAGGAAAAACTCCCGTCAACTTTAGGGCGAAAATAACAACAAAATTTCAAGAGAAAATGTGAATATTAACTTGTATATGGTGTTGTTTTTGTTCCACCAAGAATAGCATGAAAGTTATTCATTGACCAAACTTTTATATTAGTACAACAGAAGGTCTAGTTTATTTCAAAAAACAATTTTAGAATTTTTTGAATTTCGTCGTTTTTTTTGGAATCACTAAAAATCTGGCTTCAGATTTATAGCCTCCCATTGTGAATGTGTTTACTACCGGCAGATTAGTTGCAGCGAGCTTGAAGCAGAAGAGAGAGGCACGCTAGTCAGAAAACCCATTCGTTGAAACAGGCACTCGACATGAACGGAATCCAATCCCATATCCTATCTAGTTCTCTCCTCTTACACTCGCCACTCCTCTCTCCCTCGCGCTACTCCCACCTCCTCCCGATCGGGTCAAAGCCGCCGCGCCAAGGCACCTCCAGCGAGGATCCGATAAGTCGAGCGCCCAGTGCCCAGCACATCCTGCCTCCTTCCTACCATCCTTCCTCTCTTTCCTTCTTCCTCCTCTATTCCCCTCTCTCGGCTCTCGCCCTGTCTGTACAGGAACAATGGTGCCAAGCTCCATTTCCCCCACGCACCCGGCTCGGCTCACCCCGCTATGCTGATGATGTCCCAGCTAAGGGTCCTTTCGGCACGTGGACTCCCAGCCTGGTGGGCCGGGCCGAGGACCCCTTTGTCGGTTCCGTCCTATGCCACTTCGGGTGGCCCATGGTGGATAACAGAAAGATCCCACTAGACTTGTTGTACAAGACAAGAAGCTGGATTCGTGGAGAAATATGTCTCCTCGTACGTAGATGACTAGGATCTATGCACCATAGGACCCCCTGGTATGCTATATAAGTCGAGGGGCCAGGATCGTAGATAGACACACTAAAATCTCTCAATACTTTGTACTCTCATTACACTCCAGCACAATAAAGAACAAGCAAGATGTAGGGTTTATCTCCTTTGGAGAGCCTGAACCTGGGTAAATCATGTGTCCTTACTAACGTCCCAAGACACCTATCTTTGGATACCCTGCTAGGGGATGTGCCGGATTTAGCTCTAACGGGCGTCCATCTCTGGCCGGATCAGGCACCTGTGTCCCCACCCCCCCCCCCCCCCGACTCGCATCCGACCAAGCCCACTGCCAAACCTTCCATCAGCATCGCGAGGACCATCTCCGGAAGGATCCGGCATCGTCCCGCCCCTGCAACAGTGCCTCGCTCTGTCTGTGTCTGCAATTCGTCAAACCGGGACTAGGCATGGAGCTACGCCCCCAGCAACGGCATGTCGTGGATGTAGGGAGCTACTCGTCAAGGCGAACACCTGTTCATGCGTGCATGTAATTACTCAAGGTCGGTTGCACCATCATATTCGTCCAACGACAACGAGTATTTCCAGCTCTAGATTTCTCAATAAGGTTCAACTAGTTGACAATTTGTTTTGATTCAAAAGTTTCTAGATTACTCATGGAGAAGATTCATACTAGGACTATTATCTTTTTCCCTTCCCCTTAATTTCTCGTTTGAATTAAACTGGCATACACCCGATTACACTGAAATGGGAATTGCTAGACAACTGATGGAGAAGATCATCTGTCCCCTTTTTGATGTTTTAACATGATTTTAGGAAAAACAAATTTATGTCGCCATCATCTGTGCTTCTCACATGGCAAAACTTGGAATTATTTTCTCACTATAATTGCTAGGGTAACTTTCCAACAAAAACATTTTTTACAGTTGTCCATGTGAGCATTTTGTAAATTCTATACTTTGCGATGCAACTACATTGTATGGAATTTTTGAACATGTTGTCACTAGCGACATGATAGTTTTTAGCTTAGACATTCTTATAGCACGGGAAATATATTCATTCTAAGTTCATTTACATGACAACTATTGAATATTTGTTTCATGTGAATGTGCAATAATATTCTACAATTGATATCTTCTGTATTACTTAGATGGCAAATCTTAGATTTTCGTTCTTTTACAACTGCCATGGCGAATTTTAAAGATGTTTTGCACATGGCAAAATTAGTTCAATTCATAATTAGTTAAAGTTTTTTTACCCTGACAAAAACTTTTTAAAACTCTTTGCAATGCATCGAATCCAAGTTTTTTCCACGTAACCAACACAATTTTGCCATGACAAAAATCTCATTACTTTTTGCCATGCCACTAATACAATTTTTTGCCATTTCACCTACACAATTTTTGCGATGGCAAAATTTTTATAACTTTTTCCATGTCACCAACACAATTTTTCGTCATGCAATAAAACTTATAATTTTTCCATGTTACCAATACAATTTTTGCCATTTCACCAACACAAATCTTGCCATGGCAAAAAACTATAACATTTTTTCCATGTCACTCAATTTTTTTGGCCATGGCAAAAATCTGTCACTATATATCATGTTCAACACCTCGTGATTTGTTTTCCATAAAACCGTGAAAACACAAACCCTTTTTCAGACAAAACTTTTTTGAAAGCAGAATCCTCAATTACAACCATAAACTTTTTCGCTGAGTTACCATGATATATAGAACATTTTTCCATCAAAGTTTGCCATGGCCCATGGAAAAAAATTAAATCCGCATGTTTTCTTGTTTAATACCATGGCATTTTACCCTAAATATGTTGTTTTTCTGCATATTAATGTGCAATTTTATTTTATATTCTATGGCGAATTCATTGAGTATACCATGGTAAATGTTTAACTATGTCATGTCAATTTTCTCTATGTACTTTACCTCTTCTGCGTGCATCTAAGAAAAATGCAAGTAAATTTGTGTATTGAAAGATCTCAAACTTAATTCTTTTTGATATATTGATATGGCATTTTCAGGAAAAAAATACATGCACAATGGCAAATTGTGTAGAAATCTCTTTTGTTCTAATCTCTATGTCCATCTTTCCAATTTCTTGTTTTTCATATATCATGACAGTTAAAGATTTTTTTAGTAAGTCCTAGATTATTTCCATGGAGTATTTTTTTTTGGTCCAGTGCATTTTTAGCGTTTTTGTTTTTCTCTATTTTGTTGGGAGAGGCTGGAGCAGTTTTTGGGCCCACAACATTATGATTCTTGTTTTTCGGCTGGTCCGCTTGAGGCCATTGGGCTGGTCGGTTGGAGGCCATTGGCCCAACGTCATATCAGTATTGTTTCTCTTTCATATAAGATGTATGTACACCCAAAAGCCAAACGTGCTTCATGATGGGGCAGAAGATCCAGGAAGAGGTGCTATTAGTTTTGAATGGTGGTGATATCCCGAGTGGCTGGAATGAAACAACGATTGTGTTGATCCCCAAGGTAAAGAATCCAGAATCCCTTGCTCAATATAGGCCGATAAGTCTCTGTAATGTCCTCTATAAGCTGATATCAAAGGTTTTGGCCAACCGTTTGAAGGTGGTGCTCCTAGAGTTAATTTCACCTACCCAGTCTGCCTTCATTCCTGGGCGAATGATCACAGATAATGTGTTGTTGGCATATGATATTACCCACCTGATGCATAAGAGGAAGGGAGGCAGACACAGACTCGTTGCGGTGAATCTTGACATGAGTAAGGCGTATGATAGGGTGGAATGGGATTTTCTGGAGAGAATGATGCACACTATGGGTTTTGATCCGGCATGGGTGAGTCTGATTATGCTTTGTGTCTGATCTGTTTCGTATCGCGTAAGATATAATAGGAAACTGACTGAGGTTTTCCTCCCACGGCGAGGTCCGCGGCAAGGCGATCCATTATCACCATATCTGTTCATCTTGTGCGCGGAGGCGTTCTCAATCCTGTTGCAACTAGCCGAGCTGGAGGGCTCGATTGAAGGGGTACAAATTTGTGCTGGGGCTCCAAGGATCAACCACCTATTCTTCGCCGATGACTCGTTAATTGTCATGGAGGCAAAAACAGAGAGTGCAACTCGTCTTCAAGAGATCCTCGCGTTGTATGAGGTTCAGTCTGGCCAGAAAATCAATAGGGACAAATCTTGTGCTTTCTTCAATAAGGGAACAAACAACCACAACAAACAGCACGTGCTGCATGTCCTTGGCATACCTTTTGAATCACAGAATGAGCGGTATCTCAGGTTACCGGTGCACATTGGGGCAGCCAGGAGTAAGGAATTTGAGTACATAAAGGAAAATATCTTGAGAAGAATCCATGGATGGATAGAGAAGCTCTTGTCCAAAGTAGGTGAGGAAACACTAATTAAAGCGGTTGCCCAAGCAATACCCACATATGCAATGTCCTGCTTCGATCTTACAAAGAACTTATGTGAAGAGATCACCTCCATGATCTGTCGTTACTAGTGGAGCCAGCAGGATGGCTAGCACAAGTGTCACTGGATTGGGCAAGAGAGATTGATGAAAGCAAAGAGGGACGGAGGCCTTGGCTTCCGTGACCTTCACAGTTTCAACATGGCGATGCCTGCACGACAATGTTGGAGACTAACTCAAAACCCAGAATCGTTATGTGATGTGGTTCTCAAAGCCAAATATCACCCGAACTGCTCTATTCTAGAGGCGACAGAACAAGAGGGCATGTCCTACACATGGAGGAGTATACTCCGGGGAAGAGATTTGCTGAAGGAGGGCATCGTGTGGCGAATTGGGGATGGAATGCAAGTGAACCCATGGACCGATCCATGGCTGCCGAGGGGATCAACCAGGAGGCCTGTCACTCTACAGGGACACTCCATTATCACCAAGGTCAACGAACTGATTGACACAGTTTCAGAAACTTGGGATGAGGAGCTGGTAAAAGAGCTATTCACTGAAGATGATGCAAAGGTTATCCTGGAAATACCCTTGAGAGCGGATATGGAGGACTTTATCTCCTGGCATTATGACAAAAAGGGGGTGTTTTCTATCAAATCTGCATATCACCTAGGAGTGAGCCTAAAGGAGTCTCGTCAATGTCAAGATGCAGGAACATCTAGTCAGCAGGGGCATAGCTCGGCGATCTGGAATCAAATCTGGCAGCTTGAACTCCCAGGCAAAGTCCGCATGTTCTTGTGGCGTCTGGCTCACAACAGTCTACCAACCCAGATGAATATCAAAAGGAAGCATATTGAACTTGACACGAGATGTCCCATGTGCTGGAGGCTTGATGAAGATGGAGGGCATTTATTCTTCAAATGTAAGAAGGTGAAAGCTGTTTGGAGAGAACAATTTCTGGAGGATGCTCGCGTCTCCCTCAGCCAGTGCCAAAGATCCACAAGATATGATACGCCAGGTTTGCGCTATGCAGCGAGAAAAGAAGTTGCGTGTGGCTGTGCTCCTATGGGACTGGTGGACGTCGAGGAACAAAGCCAATGCAGGTGAAGTACAGAAGACAGCAGCAGAAATCAGTTCTTTCATCACAAAACACTTGACTGATTTCACTTCAGTGCACATTCAGAAAACGCCTCAGCTGCAACAACCCCAGGTTTGGGTCCCTCCAGCTACAAACTTGATCAAGATCAATATGGATGCTGCTTTTCATGTGGAGTCTGAGACTGGTGTTGAAGGAAATATGCCCTAGAGGCAATAATAAAGTTATTATTTATTTCCTTATTTCATGATAAATGTTTATTATTCATGCTAGAATTGTATTATCCGGAAACATAATACTTGTGTGAATACATAGACAAACTAAACGTCACTAGTATGCCTCTACTTGACTAGATCATTAATCAAAGATGGTTATGTTTCCTAACCATAGACATGTGTTGTCATTTGATTAATGGGATCACATTATTAGGAGAATGATGTGATTGACATGACCCATTCCATTAGCTTAGCACCCGATCGTTTAGTATGTTGCTATTGCTTTCTTCATGACCTATACATGTGTTGGGGAACGTAGTAATTTCAAAAAATTTCCTACGCACACGCAAGATCATGTGATGCATAGCAACGAGAGGGGAGATTATGATCTACATACCTAGTAGATCGACAACGGAAGCGTTTGGTTGATGTAATCGTACGTCTTCACGGCCCGACCAATCAAGCACCGAAACTACGGCACCTCCGAGTTTTAGCACACGTTCAGCTCGATGACGATCCCCGGACTCCGATCCAGCAAAGTATCGGGGAAGAGTTCCGTCAGCACGACGGCGTGGTGACAATCTTGATGTACTACTGCAGCAGGGCTTCGCCTAAACTCCGCTACAATATTATCGAGGACTATGGTGGCTGGGGCGCCGCACACGGCGAAGGAAAAGATCACGTGGATCAACTTGTGTGTCCATGGGGTGCCCCTGCCTCCGTATATAAAGGACTAAAGGGGGGAGGCTGGCCGGCCAAGGAGGGCGCGCCAGGAGAGTCCTACTCCCTCTGGGAGTAGGATCCCCCCCCCAATCCTAGTTGCAATAGGATTCGCGGAGGGGGGAAAAGAGAGAGAGGGGCCGGCCCCCTCTCCTTGTCCTATTCGGACCAAGGGAGGGGAGGGCGCGCGGCCCATGAGGGGCTGCCTCTTCTCTTTTCCACTAAGGCCCATCATGGCCCATATAGCTCCCGGGGGGTTCCGGTAACCTCCCGGTACTCCGGTAAAATCCCGATTTCACCCGGAACACTTCCGATATCCAAACATAGGCTTCCAATATATCAATCTTTATGTCTCGACCATTTCGAGACTCCTCGTCATGTCCGTGATCACATCCGGGACTCCGAACAACCTTCGGTACATCAAAATGCATAAACTCATAATATAACTGTCATCGTAACCTTAAGCGTGCGGACCCTACGGGTTCGAGAACAATGTAGACATGACCGAGACATGTCTCCGGTCAATAACCAATAGCGGGACCTGGATGTCCATATTGGCTCCTACATATTCTACGAAGATCTTTATCGGTCAGACCGCATAACAACATACGTTGTTCCCTTTGTCATCGGTATGTTACTTGCCCGAGATTCGATCGTCGGTATCTTAATACCTAGTTCAATTTCGTTACCGGCAAGTCTCTTTACTCGTTCCGTAATACATCATCTCACAACTAACTCATTAGTTGCAATGCTTGCAAGGCTTATGTGATGTGCATTACCGAGAGGGCCCAGAGATACCTCTCCGACAATCGGAGTGACAAATCCTAATCTCGAAATACGCTAACCCAACATGTACCTTTGGAGACACCTGTAGAGCTCCTTTATAATCACCCAGTTACGTTGTGACGTTTGGTAGCACACAAAGTGTTCCTTCGGCAAACGGGAGTTGCATAATCTCATAGTCATAGGAACATGTATAAGTCATGAAGAAAGCAATAGCAACATACTAAACGATCGGGTGCTAAGCTAATGGAATGGGTCATGTCAATCACATCATTCTCCTAATGATGTGATCCCGTTAATCAAATAACAACTCTTTTGTTTATGGTTAGAAAACATAACCATCTTCGATTAACGAGCTAGTCAAGTAGAGGCATACTAGTGACACTTTGTTTGTCTATGTATTCACACAAGTATTATGTTTCCGGTTAATACAATTCTAGCATGAATAATAAACATTTATCATGATATAAGGAAATAAATAATAACTTTATTATTGCCTCTAGGGCATATTTCCTTCAGTCTCCCACTTGCACTAGAGTCAATAATCTAGTTCACATCGCCATGTGATTTAACAGCAATAGTCACATCACCATGTGATTAACACCCATAGTTCACATCGATATGTGATCAACACCCAAAGGGTTTACTAGAGTCAATAATCTAGTTCACATCGCTATGTGATTAACACCCAAAGAGTACTAAGGTGTGATCATGTTTTGCTTGTGAGATAATTTTAGTCAACGGGTCTGTCACATTCAGATCCGTAAGTATTTTTGCGAATTTCTATGTCAACAATGCTCTGCACGGAGCTACTCTAGCTTATTGCTCCCACTTTCAATATGTATCTAGATCGAGACTTAGAGTCATCCAGATCTATGTCAAAACTTGCATCGACGTAACTTTTTACGACGAACCTTTTTGTCACCTCCATAATTGAGAAATATTTCCTTATTCCACTAAGGATAATTTTGACCGCTGTCCAGTGATCTACTCTTAGATCACTATTTTACTCCCTTGCTTAACACAGTGTAGGGTATACAATAGATCTGGTACACAGCATGGCATACTTTATAGAACCTATGGCTGAGGCATAGGGAATGACTTTCATTCTATTTCTATCTTCTACCGTGGTCGGGCTTTGAGTCTTACTCAATTTCACACCTTGCAACACAGGCAAGAACTCTTTCTTTGACTGTTCCATTTTGAACTACTTCAAAATCTTGTCAAGGTATGTACTCATTGAAAAACTTATCAAGCGTCTTGATCTATCTCTATAGATCTGGATGCTCAATATGTAAGCAGCTTTACCGAGGTCTTTCTTTGAAAAACTCCTTTCAAATATTCCTTTATGCTTTCTAGAAAATTATACATTATTTCCGATCAACAATATGTTGTTCACATATACTTATCAGAAATGTTATAGTGCTCCCACTCACTTTCTTGTAAATATAGGCTTCACCGCAAGTCTGTATAAAACTATATCCTTTGATCAACTTATCAAAGCGTATATTCCGACTCCGAGATGCTTGCACCAGTCCATAGATGGATCGCTGAAGCTTGCATATTTTGTTAGCACCTTTAGGATTGACAAAACCTTCTGGTTGCATCATATACAACTCTTCTTTAATAAATCCATTAAGGAATGCAGTTTTGTTTATCCATTTGCCAGATTTCATAAAATGCGACAATAGCTAACATGATTCGGACAGACTTAAGCATAGATACGAGTGAGAAACTCTCATCGTAGTCAACACCTTAAACTTGTCGAAAACCTTTTGCGACAATTCTAGCTTTGTAGATAGTAACACTAGTATCAGCGTCCGTCTTCCTCTTGAAGATCCATTTATTTTCTATGGCTTGCCGATCATCGGGCAAGTCAACCAAAGTCCACACTTTGTTCTCATACATGGATCCCATCTCAGATTTCATGGCCTCAAGCCATTTCTCGTAATTTGGGCTCATCATCGCTTCCTCATAGTTCGTAAGTTCGTCATGGTCTAGTAACATGACTTCCAGAACAGGATTATCGTACCACTCTGGTGCGGATCTCACACTGGTTTACCTACGAGATTCGGTAGTAACTTGATCTGAAGTTACATGATCATCATCATTAGCTTCCTCACTAATTGGTGTAGTAGTCACAGGAACAGATTTCTGTGATGAACTACTTTCCAATAAGGGAGCAGGTACAGTTACCTCATCAAGTTCTACTTTCCTCCCACTCACTTCTTTCGAGAGAAACTCCTTCTCTAGAAAAACTCCGAATTTAGCAACAAAAGTCTTGCCTTCGGATTTGTGATAGAAGGTGTACCCAACAGTCTCCTTTGGGTATCCTATGAAGACATATTTCTCCGATTTGGGTTTGAGCTTATCAGGATGAAACTTTTTCATATAAGCATCACAATCCCAGACTTTAAGAAACGACAACTTTGGTTTCTTGCCAAACCACAGTTCAGATTGTGTCGTCTCAACGGACTTAGATGGTGCCCTTTTAAACGTGAATGCAGCTGTCTTTAATGCATAACCCCAAAACGATAGTGGTAGATCGAAAAGAGACATCATAGATCGCACCATATCTAATAAAGTACGGTTATAATGTTCGGACACACCAATATGTTGTGGTGTTCCAGGTGGCGTGAGTAGTAAAACTATTTCACATTGTTTTAACTGAAGGCCAAACTCGTAACTCAAATATTTTACCTCTGCGATCATATCGTAGAAACTTTTATTTTCTTGTTACGATGATTCTCCAATTCACTCTGAAATTCTTTGAACTTTTCAAATATTTCAGACTTGTGTTTCATTAAGTAGATATACCCATATCTGCTCAAATCATCTGTGAAGGTCAGAAAATAATGATACCCGCTGCGAGCCTTAACACTCATCGGATCTCATACATCAGTATGTATTATTTCCAATAAGTCAGTTGCTCGCTCCATAGTTCCGGAGAACGATGTTTTAGTCATCTTGCCCATGAGGCATGGTTCACAAGCATCAACTGATTCATAATCAAGTGATTCCAAAAACCCATTAGCATGGAGTTTCTTCATGCGCTTTACACCAATATGACCTAAACGGCAGTGCCACAAATAAGTTGCACTATCATTATTAACTTTGCATTTTTTGGTTTCAATATTATGATTATGTGTATCACTACGATCGAGATCCAACGAACTATTTTCATTGGGTGTGTAACCATATAAGGTTTTATTCATGTAAACAGAACAACAATTTATTCTCTTACTTAAAAGAATAACCGTATTACAATAAACATGATCAAATCATATTCATGCTCAACGCAAACACCAAATAACACTTATTCAGGTTCAACACTAATCCCGAAAGTATAGGGAGTGTGCGATGATGATCATATCAATCTTGGAACCACTTCCAACACACATCGTCACTTCACCCTTAACTAGTCTCTGTTTATTCTGCAACTCCCGTTTCGAGTTACTAATCTTAGCAACTGAACTAGTATCAAATACTGAGGGGTTGCTATAAACACTAGTAAAGTACACATCAATAACATGTATATCAAATATACTTATGCTCACTTTGCCATCCTTCTTATCTGCCAATCACTTGGGGTAGTTCCGCTTCCATTGACCAGTCCCTTTGCAGCAGAAACACTTAGTCTCAGGCTTAGGACCAGACTTGGGCTTCTTCACTTGAGCAGCAACTTGCTTGATGTTCTTCTTGAAGTTCCCCTTCTTCCCTCTGCCCTTTTCTTGAAACTAGTGGTCTTGTCTACCATCAACACTTGATGTTTTTCTTGATTTCTACCTTTGTCAATTTCCGCATTACGAAGAGCTTGGGAATCGTTTCCGTTATCCCTTGCATATCATAGTTCATCACGAAGTTCTATTAACTTGGTGATGGTGACTAGAGAATTCTATCAATCACTATCTTATCTGGAAGATTAACTCCCACTTGATTCAAGCGACTGTAGTACTCAGACAATCTGAGCACATGCTCACTAGTCGAGCGATTCTCCTCCATCTTTTAGCTATAGAACTTGTTGGAGACTTCATATCTCTCAACTCGGGTATTTTGCTTGAAATATTAACTTCAACTCCTCGAACATCTCATATGCTCCATGACGTTCAAAACGTCTTTGAAGTCCCGATTCTAAGCCATTAAGCATGGTGCACTAAACTATCAAGTAGTCATCATATTGAGCTAGCCAAACGTTCATAACGTCTGCATCTGCTCCTGCAATGGGTCCGTCACCTAGCGGTGCATCAAGGACATAATTCTTCTGTGCAGCAATGAGGATAAACCTCAGATCACGGATCCAATCCGCATCATTGCTACTACCATCTTTCAACACAATTTTCTCTAGGAACATATCAAAATAAACACAGGGAAGCAACAACGCGAGCTATTGATCTACAACATAATTTGCAAAATACTACCAGGACTAAGTTCATGATAAATTTAAGTTCAATTAATCATATTACTTAAGAACTCCCACTTAGATAGACATCCCTCTAATCCTCTAAGTGATCACGTGATCCAAATCAACTAAACCATGTCCGATCATCACGTGAGATGGAGCAGTTTCATTGGTGAACATCACTATGTTGATCATATCTACTATATGATTCACGCTCGACCTTTCGGTCTCCGTGTTCCGAGGCCATATCTGTATATGCTTGGCTCGTCAAGTATAACCTGAGTATTCCGCGTGTGCAACTGTTTTGCACCCGTTGTATTTGAACGTATAGCCTATCACACCCGATCATCATGTGGTGTCTCAGCACGAAGAACTTTCGCAACGGTGCATACTCAGGGAGAACACTTCTTGATAATTAGTGAGAGATCATCTTAAAATGCTACCGTCAAACTAAGCAAAATAAGATGTATAAAAGATAAACATCATATGCAATCAAAATATGTGACATGATATGGCCATCATCATCTTGCTTCTTTGATCTCCATCTCCAAAGTACTGTCATGATCTATATCGTCACCGGCATGACACCATGATCTCCATCATCTTGATCTATATCAATGTGTCGTCGCGTGGTCGTCTCGCCAACAATTGCTCTTGCAACTATTGCTATCGCATAGCGATAAAGTAAAGCAATTATTGGACGCTTGCATCTCATGCAATAGAGAGACAACCATAAGGATTTTGCCAGTTGCTGATAACTTCAACAAAACATGATCATCTCATACAACAACTTATATCTCATCACGTCTTGACCATATCACATCACAACATGCCCTGCAAAAACAAGTTAGACGTCCTCTACTTTGTTGTTGCAAGTTTTACGTGGCTGCTACGGGCTTAAGCAAGAACCAATCTTACCTATGCATCAAAACCACAACGATAGTTTGTCAAGTTGGTGTTGTTTTAACCTTCGCAAGGACCGGGCGTAGCCACACTCAGTTCAACTAAAGTTGGAGAAACTGTCACTCGCAAGCCACCTATGTGCAAAGCACGTCGGGAGAACCGGTCTCGCGTAAGTGTACGCGTAATGTCGGTCCGGGCCGCTTCATCCAACAATACCGCCGAACCAAAGTATGACATGCTGGTAAGCAGTATGACTTATATCGCCCACAACTCACTTGTGTTCTACTCGTGCATATAACATCAACACATAAAACCTAGGCTCTGATGCCACTGTTGGGGAACGTAGTAATTTCAAAAAAAATTCCTACGCACATGCAAGATCATGTGATGCATAGCAACGAGAGGGGAGAGTATTATCTACATACCTAGTAGATCGACAACGGAAGCATTTGGTTGATGTAGTCGTACGTCTTCACGGCCCGACCGATCAAGCACCGAAACTACGGCACCTCCGAGTTTTAGCACACGTCCAGCTCGATGACGATCCCCGGACTCCGATCCAGCAAAGTGTCGGGGAAGAGTTCCGTCAGCACGGCGACGTGGTGACGATCTTGATGTACTACTGCAGCAGGGCTTCGCCTAAACTCCGCTACAATATTATCAAGGACTATGGTGGCTGGGGCGCCGCACACGGCTAAGGAAAAGATCATGTGGATCAACTTGTGTGTCCATGGGGTGCCCCTGCCTCCGTATATAAAGGACTAAAGGGGGGAGGCTGGCCGGCCAAGGAGGGCGCGCCAGGAGAGTCCTACTCCCTCTGGGAGTAGGATTCCCCCCCCCCCCCAATCCTAGTTGGAATAGGATTCGCGGAGGGGGGGAAGAGAGAGAGGGGCCGGCCCCCTCTCCTTGTCCTATTCGGACCAAGGGAGGGGAGGGGCGCGCGGACCATGAGGGGCTGCCTCTTCTCTTTTCCACTAAGGCCCATCATGGCCCATACAGCTCCCGGGGGGTTCCGGTAACCTCCCGGTACTCCGGTAAAATCCCGATTTCACCCGGAACACTTCCGATATCCAAACATAGGCTTCCAATATATCAATCTTTTTGTCTCTACCATTTTGAGACTCCTCGTCATGTCCGTGATCACATCCGGAACTCCGAACAACCTTCGGTACATCAAAATGCATAAACTCATAATATAACTGTCATCGTAACCTTAAGCGTGCGGACCCTACGGGTTCGAGAACAATGTAGACATGACCGAGACATGTCTCCGGTCAATAACCAATAGCGGGACCTGGATGCCCATATTGGCTCCTACATATTCTACGAAGATCTTTATCGGTCAGACCGCATAACAACATATGTTGTTCCCTTTGTCATCGGTATGTTACTTGCCCGAGATTCGATCGTCGGTATCTCAATACCTAGTTCAATCTCGTTACCGGCAAGTCTCTTTACTCGTTCCGTAATACATCATCTCACAACTAATTCATTAGTTGCAATGCTTGCAAGGCTTATGTGATGTGCATTACTGAGAGGGCCCAGAGATACCTCTCCGACAATCGGAGTGACAAATCCTAATCTCAAAATACGCTAACCCAACATGTACCTTTGGAGACACCTGTAGAGCTCCTTTATAATCACCCAGTTACGTTGTGACGTTTGGTAGCACACAAAGTGTTCCTCCGGCAAACAGGAGTTGCATAATCTCATAGTCATAGGAACATGTATAAGTCATGAAGAAAGCAATAGCAACATACTAAACGATCGGGTGCTAAGCTAATGGAATGGGTCATGTCAATCACATCATTCTCCTAATGATGTGATCCCGTTAATCAAATAACAACTCTTTTGTTTATGGTTAGGAAACATAACCATCTTCGATTAACGAGCTGGTCAAGTAGAGGCATACTAGTGACACTTTGTTTGTCTATGTATTCACACAAGTATTATGTTTCCGGTTAATACAATTCTAGCATGAATAATAAACATTTATCATGATATAAGGAAATAAATAATAACTTTATTATTGCCTCTAGGGCATATTTCCTTCAACATGTTCCTATGACTACGAGATTATGCAACTCCCGTTTGCCGGAGGAACACTTTGTGTGCTACCAAACGTCACAATGTAACTGGGTGATTATAAAGGAGCTCTACAGGTGTCTCCAAAGGTACATGTTGGGTTGGCGTATTTCGAGATTAGGATTTGTCACTCCGATTGTCGGAGAGGTATCTCTGGGCCCTCTCGGTAATGCACATCATATAAGCCTTGCAAGCATTGCAACTAATGAGTTAGTTGCGATATGGTGTATTACGAAACGAGTAAAGAGACTTGCCGGTAACGAGATTGAACTAGGTATTGAGATACCGACGATCAATCTCGGGCAAGTAACATACCGATGACAAAGGGAACAACGTATGTTGTTATGCGGTCTGACCGATAAAGATCTTCGTAGAATATGTGGGAGCCAATATGAGCATCCAGGTTCCGCTATTGGTTATTGACCGGAGACGTGTCTCGGTCATGTCTACATTGTTCTCGAACCCGTAGGGTCCGCACGCTTAAGGTTTCAATGACAGTTATATTATGAGTTTATGAGTTTTGATGTATCGAAGGAGTTCGGAGTCCCGGATGAGATCGGGGACATGACGAGGAGTCTCGAAATGGTCGAGACGTAAAGATCGATATATTGGACGACTATATTCGGACATCGGAAAGGTTCCGAGTGATTCGGGTATTTTTGGAGGTACCGGGGAGTTACGGGAATACGAGGAAGAAGCAATGGGCCTTAATGGGCCTTAGTGGGAAGGACCGGGAGGTGGCACGCGCCCCTGCCAAGCCCAGTCCGAATTGGACAAGGGGTTTGGGGCGCGGCCCCTCTCTCCCTTCCTTCCCCTCTTCCCCCCTTTCCCCCCTTTCCCCCCTTCTCCTAGTTGGACTAGGAAAGGAGGAAACCTACTCCAACTAGGAGTAGGAATCCTACTCCCTGGCGCGCCCCTCCTAGGGCCGGCCTCCTCCCCCTTGCTTCTTTATATACGGGGGCAGGGGGCACCTCTAGACACACAAGTTGATCCACGTGATCATATTCTTAGCCGTGTGTGGTTCCCCCTTCCACCATAATCCTCGATAATATTGTAGCGGTGCTTAGGCGAAGCCCTGCGACGGTAGAACATCAAGATCGTCACCACGCCGTCGTGCTGACGGAACTCTTCCCCGACACTTTGCTGGATCGGAGTTCGGGGATCGTCATCGAGCTGAACGTGTGCTAGAACTCGGAGGTGCCGTAGTTTCGGTGCTTGATCGGTTGGGTCGTGAAGACGTACGACTACATCAACCGCGTTGTGCTAACGCTTCCGTTGTCGGTCTACAAGGGTACGTAGATCACACTCTCCCCTCTCGTTGCTATGCATCACCATGATCTTGCGTGTGCGTAGGAATTTTTTTGAAATTACTACGTTCCCCAACGGGTGTGTGGGGTTTTATCGCGAGAGACGAAACTGGCGCTTTCTTGGCGGCTGCTGCTGGCAAGATGAACCATGTAAGATCTGCTCTGCACGCGGAGGTGATCGCTTGTATGCGAGCTATTGAAGGGGCAGCTGACCTGGGTGCACAACGTATCAGTTTTGAATCAGACTGTTTGACAATGATTTCTGCACTTAAAGGGCGGGACTATGACGCTGCGGAGCTGGGAGTTCTCTTCAGAGAAGCAAGAAGCGTGTGCCATGCCTCTTTTGTTTTCTCTGAGTTCATGTTTTGTCCCCGGAACTGTAACCATGTGGCGCATGCTTTGGCCCAGCTTGCTATGGGTGCTGCTGAACCACTTCATGTGTGGGCGAATGTTGCCCTAGGCTTTGTTTCTGTTTTGGTGAACGCTGATACGGCTTCCCAAGTTTAAGTGGAATATAATTTGTTCCTTCTAAAAAAAGCCAAACGTGCTTGTCGACCCCTACATTATGTTTAGGAGGTTTCTTGTCCCGTGAGAGTATAACCATCCCGAGACGCTCAATAGTCAATACAATACTGCTTATCCTCTGATTCCCATCCTTCCGCGGAGAGCTTATCGGAGCAAGTACAATAAAGTGATATAAGCAGGCTACAAGGAATCAATTAAGGCATGTACAATGCTTGATAAGACAGTCTTATCTTAAGTCTTGCATGTAATTTAGAGATGATAAAAGAGTATGTCTATAATGGGTTATATCTTAGCCTTATCTTCAATAACTAGCAATTCGTTAAAACATGGTGAGACAAATTGTGCTAAGAGATCATCTCTTGTTTTATCTTAAATAAGAGAAGACAAGTCTTTTCTTATGAGTTTTCTCTTCTCCACCTCATCATTTATCCTACGTGACACTCCTAAGATAGCACCATTGTACATGCCCTTATTATATCTTTGCTTAGTTGGAGTAGAGAAAAGATGAGAGATAAGGAAAGTGTGTTGTAGGATAAGAGCCGGCTATAGCACGACCCTAGACACTTTGTGAGATTGTAAGGTGAGCTAGCTACTAATAAAGTAATGCATATTAAAACTTACTATTATACATTTCGGTTATAATGTTGAATCTACATGACATGACAACTCCTTATAGCCGATTATTGGCTATATTACAACGTGGATTTTGTGAATATGGTTCCACGCGCACCCCTACGAATAGTAAATTCAGAAAATTACTAGAAAAAATCTAAAAGTTTTTTATAATATACATAGTCAACCAGTATACTCGGGTATGAAGTTTTACGAAGAAATCACATTCGCGGTGATTGGGAAAAAATGACAAAATCAAAGCTACATTAAAAAACTGTTTGGTGAATAGTATGATCCCAATTGTTTTTACTTCACTAAGAATACCATGGGTGTCAGTACATCACGAAACTTCACACATAAGTAGAACAATTTTGCTAAGTCTCTACTTTGATTTTACAGGAAGATTCGTAAAAAAGGTTATTTTCAGTTTTTTTCTTTTTCTTCTTACATACTATATCACTTGACTGAGACTTGGTTAAGTTTCAGTCGACTGAGACCTAGTCACGCCCTAAGTAGAATGGTCGATTAAGTTTCATGCCCTGAAATTTCAGATTTTTTTGTAATCTTTTCCAAAAGAAAAAACTGAATTTACTCTTCACATGGGTTAGTTGTATTACCGCAAATCAAGTTCAGCTTATCGTACGTGTCCATTTATTAGCCGATGCTGTGGTCCAAAATCTAAACGTCAAACGGCAAGAAGCGAAGGGTGTATCCGGCACGGGCACGTAGGAACCCCGCGCCATGGAGTAAACAACGTGGATGCGGATGTCCATCGCCAGGAAAACCCAAAAGAAACTTTGATGTGAGCGTCCGGTGGAATACAGAATGTAGTGTGCACCAAAAAAGATGTAGGCGTGGCCAATGGTCGAAGCTAGCCGTTGCGTCGTCGCTCCACTTTTCTCGGCGTGGAACGGGACCCGAAATCCACACGAGCTGGCTATAGCTGCTACCGGTTACGAAATGTGCTTGTCGTGAGCACGGGCACCGTCGTCCTCCGGACGGCGCCCCCATATTTTTCTTGAGAAAGTGACGGCCCCTCTATATCTAAACAGTGTGCCTACCTCGCCGGTGCCAGGCTACACGTAGTACGTACTTGCGTCGAATTCTTTGTGGAGTGGTCATCTCCACTGTGCACCGACGCTGATGGACGTATACCGGCACAAAAAAGAAACGCACGTACCGACCATAACTACACACGATCGTATGACCACCGTACAGTGCGCATGCCACCGTCGCGGCGGCCGCTTGACCGAGCTACAGTGCGCGCAACCACCGGCCATGGTGGTTGCAACGAGCGTCGTGCGCGGCGGTGCGAGCGTCTCCCCGAGGAGGAGGAGGAGGAGGAGGAGGAGGGAAAACACGTACGTACGCGTGGCGTCAAAACGGAGGCGAATAGTTTAAGGCCGGGCTCCGGAGGAGTCGCTGCGGCGAGGTACGGTTGCTCGACGTCGCGCGCATCTCCACGCCGGCCCCTTGGCCCGTCCCGCTTGGCCACATCCCCCCCTTGGCTCGCCGCGCCAGATGCCCTAGCTTCTCGGCTCGCGGCAGGGTCGGTCGCCACCTCGGCCCTTGCCGGACCCCGGAGACCGCACCTTCGGATGGATTCCTTTGCTTTACGGTGACCGGCCGATCGATCTAGGGCACCCGGCATCCACCATGGCCACTGCCATTATTGGTTCCTAGAAGGCTTTAATCGCCTTTTTATGTTGCGCCCCCACAGACACGAGCGGGAGCAGAGTCAAAACCCCGCCCCGCGCGCACCCCCTATATATACGCCCCTCCGCCCTCTCACCTCTCGCCACCTCCCTTCCCTCTACCCCTTGAACCAGCACCGCCGGCCCGTGCGTATGGGAGGACCTCCCGCGGCGCCGCGGCAGGAGGAGGAGGGCGCTGTGGTGGTGACGGAGCTGGAGGTGCGCGTGCAGCTGCTGGCCTCCGGCGGCGGCGGCGGCGGCGCGTACAACATCAACGACAACGCCGACATCCTGTCCGAGATCCTGGCGCGCCTCGACGGCCGCTCGCTCGCGTCCGCGGCCTCCGTCTGCCGCCTCTGGGCCGCCGTGTCGCGCCGGGACGCCGTCTGGGAGGCGCTCTGCCTCCGCCACGTGGGCCCGGCGTCCGGCCCCACCGCGGGCCACGCCACCCGCACCGTCGTGGCCGCGCTCGGCGGGTACCGCCGGCTCTACCGCCTCTGCCTTGGCCCGGCGCTCGACAGGCTCAGCCGCGCGGGCGCCCTCGCCCACGCGCAGGCCCGGGCGCGCCTGTCGCTCTCCCTCTCGCTGTCGCTCTTCTCCATCGACTGCTACGAGCGGCTAGGAGGCGGGAGCGGCGCCACTGCCGGCGCCGGCAGGCAGCAGCCTCCCTCGTCGCTGCTCTTCCTGTGCAAGCCCGTGGACGTGTCCTGATCAATGGCCGTATGATCCATCCTCAATGGCGTCGCGCTCCGGGCCGACGCACGCCGGCCGTACCCTCCCGACGCGCGGCGCGGTTGACAATGACATAGTGGTCTTTGTCCAATTTGCTCATTTTCATTTATTACTTATATTAGCACGGACCAATAAGGGTTAATTAATTGATTACGCATTTGTAGCTGTACCGCAGGGCCATTGAATATGGAAATAAACGAATGATTCTTTCTTTCTTTCTCAATGGATTGAGAGTGAGAGTGAGGGACCTTTCTCCGGTTTCCGATGGTTCCTCGGTGTACGCTTGGGCCTTGTTTGCGTCCGCTTGGCGACTTGCTGTTTCTCACCACTCGCCTTGTACCGCTCCCCGTGTTGTTGCTTCGTCTGGATGCTTGCGTGCAGCTCGCGCATGTGACCCAACCCATCCATCTGCTCCTCCTACTTAAGCTTAACTTACGTGGTAATCACCTCACCTCACCTCTCGCGACCGGGTGACGAACGGATGAATGAATCGGCGAGTGCTAATCACCTTTTGGTTTGCACGCAAGGGGCAAGCTGTTCGCTTCTACTCTACCGGATACGGGCATACGGCTAGCCCCAAAGCAGTCTTGCTGCTACTCCGGGGACCGCCGGTAATGGACCACTGGCTGCTTTGATTGCTGGATGTTTCTTTGGATAGCTCCTACTGCTGGATATTAGGCCGAATGAAACAACGGCAAAGTATAAGACACACACGGATGCGAGATCCTTTCTACTATGACTACCTCGAATGCTAGGGCCTCCTTTAGTTCACGTGATTCTTAGAAAAGGCATGAAATGGATAGGACTTGTCGCACGAAAGTATCGTACATGCCAACTATGCAGTTTAGATGAGGCGACATACAATTAAATGAAGAAAAAGAGGATTGAGTATCATCATATGATACTAGGGCTCTGCAATCTTCTGCTGCCTCGACGTTTCCCCAGACTTTCCCGAGCCAATGTGTCGGGCGATTAGGGTTTTAGGGTGGATTGGCCGTTTTGAGGATGTCAACGTCCGCCCAAGGGGGCAAGGAGAAGGAGTCCCTTGTTGCCGAGGGTGGCGAGAGCAAGATTAGCGGAGGAGCTTGAAAAGTTGTGGATCTCGGAGGAGGAGGCCACGCCACTGGTTCTTGATGATGAAGAAGATGGGGAGAAGGAGAAGTTGATGCTAGCGGGGAAGGTACTCCATCGCAATGTGTTTCATATCCAGCGCACATAGTCCAGCATGGGGAAACCCTAAAGGGTTGGTTTGTTTTATCGGAAGGAGAGAATATGTCTGTGGATCGTGATCGTGTGGGGGAAGGTTCGCCATGGCATGTGAGTCGCAACGCAGTTATTCTCTCAGCGTTTGATGAATGCATGTGACCTTCATAGTTGAGGTTTGATAAGCTACAGATGTGGGCTAGGGTTGCGAATCTCCCTTTTCAACTGTGCGAGATAAGTGGAGCAAATCTATTGCGGATCAGATGGATAAAAAGTTCTCATCGATTCAGTTTGATCATGCACCAGGCTACCTAAGGGAGAGAGACATAGTAGATGTTGAGAAGCACCTTTGAGGAGATGGATTCTTGATTGAATCAAAACGGAGAAAGTGTATGGATCCATATGATATCCAGTATGAGAACAATCCACATTTCTTTTCTTTTCATGTGGACGTCTTGGCCATTTAGATATCCATTGTCCAACGCTAGGTACAAGAGACAAGAATGGAGATATGCCCTTTGGAAAGGGTTTAGGCCACCAGATGTGAGTAAGAGGTCGGCTTCGAGCGAGAATTTGTCCAAATATCAACATAATGCTTAGAACAACAAGTCAGATACTCGAAATTCAAGCAGGGCGGCTAGTGGTGGAGTGGAGGTTACGTCCTCGGTCAAGAACAAAACTTTTCTGAACAATCGAAAGGGCGGTCCCGAGGCTCAGCATGTGTACAGAAGAGTTGAAACACCCTTGCTCATGAACACACCTCACTCAAACCAAGACAATAACAAGCATTTAGAGCAAAGTGGAGGGCCGTCTGTGTTAGGAGAATCAGGTGATGATGGGGAATGGGGGCAAAGAAGAAGATAACAACACCAATGAGCTCGGAAAATTTTCCAGCGGCCTCGATGCAGCCCTGCCTATGACAATGAGTTGCTTGAGTTGGAACTGCCGAGGGCTTGGCAACCTGGTGGTAGTTCGAGAGCTTTCCCACATTGTGAAGTAGGAAGAGCCAGTTCTCCTATTTGTCATCGAGACAAAAAAAACTTGGCGAAAAGAGTTGAGAGCTTGAAGTTTTTGCTCGGCTCTGCAGGTTGCTTCACAGTGAACAATGATGGTCTTAGTGGGGGAATTGGTTTATTCTGGTAACGCAACTAGTTTTTTATCTCAGGAATTATAGTTTAGCCCATATTGATGTTTCGTTTAAGAGAAAGGATCAAAACTCTTAAGAGTGGAGATTCACAGACTTCTATGGACCTCTGCGGGTGGAAGATAAACACCATAGTTGGAGATTTGTTCTTACGCTTTTTGCCATTAAGTATTCAGTGTGGCTTTGTGTTGGTGATTTTAATGAGACACTGGCTCTGAACATTTCTCTCGTGCGGCAAGACCTAAATGACTGATGAGAGTGTTCAGGGAGGCGAATGATGATTCCTCGCTTCAGGACCTAGGCATCAAGGACGTGGAGAGCATCAAGAGATGTGCATCAAGGACGTGGAAAGCAATTGTTGCTGGAAGAGAAGCTTTGGAAACCGGGATGATAGATCGAATTGGAGATGACACTTCAGTCTCATTCTGGGACGATAGGTGGATCTCGGGCTACTTGTCCTTGAAGCCTACGCTTCATATTGGCAATGCCATGTTGAATTTCGTATCGACCTTATTGATACTGATAATTTGTCGCGGAATATAGATGTGGTCACAAAGAACTTCATTGCCCCGGAAGCAATGCAATGCTAAACATACCGTTGAGACGGGCGGAAGGGAAGAACTCTGGGCTTGGGCTTCAGAAATGTTGGGGTGTCTATTATGTGAAATCCACGTATCTTTCTCTGGTGATTCGCAATGAGCATGTTGATCTTGAAGAAGTGACGACAAAAACTGCAGAGAGAGATAAACAATTATGGATAACCATTTGAAATTTTAATGTTGTGCCAGAGGTGAGAGTGTTCTGGTGGCGAGTGCTTTGGGCTAAATTCTACTGGTTGAATGCACTCTCAAACACACACATATTGCAACTTTGGCCTGGTGCAAAGTCTGCCTTGATGCAGACCAGGACATTATGCATGCACTATTGAAGTGTGGCACATGAGTTATTGCATGTCAAGCTCTCAGAGCTACATCGGAGTACGTGGTCAAGGGATATCCTCTGCTAAAAGGATCGATATGGTTGACTAGAGGGGGGTGAATAGGCAACTAACAATTTTTAGCTTTTCTTTAACAATTTAAACTTTGCATCAAAGTAGGTTGTCTAGATATGCAACTAGGTGAGCAACCTATATGATGCAACAAAGATAGGAACACAAGCAAGCAAGAGATATATCACAAATAAGCTTGCACAAGTAAAGGCACAAGATAACCAAGAGTGGAGCCGGTGGAGACGAGGATGTGTTACCGAAGTTCCTTCCCTTTGGGGGGGAGTACGTCTCCGTTGGAGCGGTGTGGAGGCACAATGCTCCCCAAGAAGCCACTAGGGCCACCGTATTCTCCTCACGCCCTCACACAATGCGAGATGCCGTGATTCCACTATTGGTGCCCTTGGAGGCGGCGACCGAACCTTTACAAACAAGGTTGGGGCAATCTCCACAACTCAATTGGAGGCTCCCAACGACACCACGAAGCTTCACCACAATGGACTATGGCTCAGCGGTGACCTCAACCGTCTAGGGTGCTGAAACACCCAAGAGTAACACGATCCGCAAGGGATTAGTGGGGGGAATCAAATTTCTCTTGATGGAAGTGTAGATCGGGGCCTTCTCAACCACACCCGAGCAAATCAACAAGTTTCATTGGCTAGGGAGTGAGATCGGACGAAAATGGAGCTTGGAGCAACAATGGAGCTTAGGGTTGGAAGAGGTAGTCAACTAGAGGAAGAAGACACCCCTTTTATAGCTTAGGACAAATATCCAACTGTTATCCACCTACCAGCCCGCGACCAGCGGTACTACCGCCCTAGACCAGCGGTACTACCGCAGGGCCACGCGGTACTTCCGCTTGCTGACAAGCGGTACTACCGCAAGGCCACGCGGTACTACCGTGAGGATCCGCGGTACTACCGCAGCAACAGCAGCAGCTAGGGCAGACCTGTAGCACAAGGGCTGAGGGCGGTACTGCCGCGGGCGCGATACTACCGCTCCCCCTTGCGGTACTACCACAAGGCAGGAAACCCCTAGCCTGGGAAGAGCGCGGATAAAGATACATCCGTGCCTACTTCCGCTGGTAAACGGAAGAAGCAAAAATCCGACACAGTACTACCACAGAGGAGCGGTACTACCACCAGACAGCTGAGCCAGGCCACGCACGGTACTACCACGCAAGGGATGCGGTACTACCGCAGTGGCGCGGATGTAAAAAATTACATCCGCCCCTACTACCGCGAAGGAGCGGTACTTGGCCTGGGGGCCACGGTACTGCGGCTCCAGAGGAGCGGTACTACCGTGGGCACCTGCGGTACTACCGCGCCGAAGTGCGGTACTACCGCGGGTGCCTGCGGTACTACCGCTCAACAACGAGCAGTACTACCGCAAGCCCACCAATAGCAACCAGGACAAGGAAAAGGAGGATCAACAGAGGATGCTCCAAAGTGCAGGGGAAAGGAGGCGACAAGGAAGAAAACGTGTACGTGATGATTCCACCCAAACCTTTCCGACGCGGACCCCCTCTTGATAGTACGGCTTTCCTACGACTCAAATCCACAAAAAAGAAACGTAGAAAAGACGCCGTCTTCAACAGTCTTCGAGGGACACCAAAACGTCTTGTGCCTAGCGATGAAACGTCTGAGAAACTCAAGGCACACGATTAGTCCGCAAAAGCATTGTCATCAATCACCAAAACACCTTAGGGATAAATATGCCCTTATAATCCCCCCCTTTTTGGTGGATTGATGACAATACGGGATTTGCACAGAGGAAATAAGGTTAAGCAAACGCAAACCCCTCCTTTCTAGAATATAGACGGGCTCCCCCTAGATGTGTGCTAACTAGATGGGTGCTTTGGACTGCACGACACACATACTAAGATCAAAGCTCCCCCTATATTATAGAGACAAGGCATATCTTGCAAAATTAAGGCTAACACTAGACAAGATAGTAAATACGAGCATAACAAGTAGCACAATCAAAAGCTCACTAGGATAGAATAGAGTTCATATGTCTTGCACCATATGAAGGATAAGTCTCAAAGGCACAAACTAAACCAAAGCAAACGACAAAGCAAACACCAAAGACGACACGACTCGCAAGCACGCAAATCCACGCAAATCCCTACACTCTCTCCCCCTTTGGCATCGAGACGCCAAAAAGGCAGAGAGGACACCTACACACAAGGGGTGGCTCAGGCAGAGAAATCATCCCAAAGCTCCTTGTGCTCCTCGTCAGACTCGGCGGCGGGGACGGTCTCCTCGATGTCCTCCTCAAAACTAGTCCACTTGAAACCTTGCTTCGCCATCCATGCAGCCTCTGGCGTGATGGCATCCTCAGAACCGCCAGAGACATCCTCTCCAAAGAGCCTCATGAACTTCTTGTTGCGGCGACGACTATCCTTGGATGCCACGTGAGTTCTGTACTGCCCCTTCGCCTGCATGCAGAAGAGAGTCTTCATCTTGTCCTTCAACTTCTTGGCCCACGACGGCTCAGAGGAAGGTTGGGAAGACCTAGCAGCACGGTCCTCAGCAACATCCTCTGCACCAGCCTCCTCCTCACCAACAGCCCTCCTAGCAGCAGACGCCTCAGCACGAGTAGTAGTGTTGGCCCAGTTGGGCTTGACGCGGAGACTAATGGACTCATGCCGAATCCAGTCTGGAGCAAGGAACTCATCACCAGGGTACATCTTCTCCCAAGTCATGGAGATCAACAAAAACATGTATGGTCCATAGATAGGTACCTTGCGGGTGTACACCGCAAATCGAAGCTCAAGTGGCTGAGTCTCAGACGTACGTGCCTCCGCGCACAGGAGCATTGATACGTCTCCGTCGTATCTATAATTTTTGATTGTTCCATGCCAATATTATTCAACTTTCATACACTTTTTGGCAACTTTTTATATTATTTTTGGGACTAACACATTGATCCAGTGCCCAGTGCCAATTCCTGTCTGTTGCATGTTTTTGGTTTCGCAGAATATCCATATCAAACGGAGTCCAAACGGGATAAAAACGGACGGAGCTTATTTTGGAAAATATGGAAAATTCGGAAGGAAAATCAACGTGAACCAATGCCCGAGGTGGTCACGAGGCAGGGGGCGCGCCCCCTACCCTCGTGAGCCCACCGTAAGGCGGTTGATGCTCTTCTTTTGCCGCAAGAAAGATAATATTCGGAAAAAAATCACGGCAAAGGTTTCAGGCCAATCGGAGTTACGGATCTCCATATATATACGAAACGGTGAAACAGAGCCAGAACAGAATGCAGAACCAGAGAGAAACAGAGAGATAGATCCAATCTCGGAGGGGCTCTCGCCCCTCCCATGCCATGGAGGCCAAGGACTGGAGGGGAAACCCTTCTCCCATCTAGGGAGGAGGTCAAGGAAGAAGAGGAAGAAGGGAGCCCCTCTCCCCCTCTCCTCTGGTGGCGTCGGAACGCCACCGAGGCCATCATCATCATCACCGCGATCTTCACCAACACCTCCGCCATCTTCACCAACATCTCCATCACCTTCCCCCCTCTATCTACAGCGGTGCACTCTCCCGCAACCCGTTGTACCCTCTACTTGAACATGGTGCTTTATGCTTCATATTATTATCCAATGATGTGTTGTCATCCTATGATGTCTGAGTAGATTTTCGTTGTCCTATCGGTGGTTGATGAATTGCTATGATTGATTTAATTTGCTTGTGGTTATGTTGCTGTCCTTTGGTGCCCATCATATGAGCATGCGCGTGGATCACACCATAGGGTTAGTTGTATGTTCATAGGACTATGTATTAGAGGGTAAGAGTGACAGAAGCTTCAACCTAGCATAGAAATTGATGCATACGGGATTGAAGGGGGACCAATATATCTTAATGCTATGGTTGGGTTTTACCTTAATGAACATTAGTAGTTGTGGATGCTTGCTAATAGTTCCAATCATAAGTGCATAGAATTCCAAGTAAGGAATGACATGCTAGCAGTGGCCTCTCCCACATAATATTCGCTATCGGTCTAGTAAAGTAGTCAATTGCTTAAGGGACAATTTCGCAACTCCTACCACCACTTTTCCACACTCGCTATATTTACTTTAGTTGCTTCTTTACCTTAACAGCCCTTAGTTTTATTTTCGTGCTCTTTACTTTCTTGCAAGCCTTTCCGAAAACACCTACAAAGTACTTCTTGTTTCATACTTATTCTAGGGAAAGCGAACGTTAAGCGTGCGTAGAGTTCTATCAGTGGTCGATAGAACTTGAGGGAATATTTGTTCTACCTTTAGCTCCTCGTTGGGTTCGACACTCTTACTTATCGAAAACTGTTGCGATCCCCTATACTTGTGGGTTATCAAGACCTTTTTCTGGCGCCATTGCCGGGGAGCAATAGCGTGGGGTGAATATTCTCGTGTGTGCTTGTTTGCTTTATCACTAAGTAATTTTTATTTGCTGTTCTTAGTTGTTTTCTATCTTTAGTTATGGGTAGGAAACGCAAAATACCAAAAAAATTAGTTGTACCTACTGAACCAATGGTTGAAGAACCACTCAAAATCTATCACACTGCTGAAGCTTTTTACTTGGATCATCTTCGATCCCTTTGTGCTCGTGCCGAAACCCCAACTAGCTTAGTTGAGGGCAAATCTTTATATGAGCATACTGGTTATGTGCGACACCGTATATCTGAAAAAGGGAAATTATTATGGAGTCAAATTCAACGTTTGCAATGCTATGCTTGGAATTTATGTGAATTATATGATTTTACTTGTTCTGAAAACCCTAAGAAACACCTTCCCTACCAATGTGAGTTTATTGATAATGGAATCTTATCTTCTTATGCTAAAGGTGTTTATAGTTACTATGATGTTCAACAAATTGAGGAATTTGTTGCTTTTGAGGGTGCTTATGAAATTGCTTCTTTGATCGAAAAGTATGATGCTACTTATCACAAATCTGAAAATTTTGCCATACTTGAATATTGTTATGAGAATTATGCTTCTAATTCTTATGTTAAACTATATATTGAGGACTACTCCGCTGTCCAAGAAGAGACTAATATTTTGCAGGAGTCTATGGAAGAAGAAATTGATGACACTGTGAGCTCATTGGATAAAAAAAATGAGGAGGGGAGCGAAGAACAAAAGGAGGAAGAGCGGATTGATCACCCGTGCCCACCTTCTAATGAGAGTAACTCTTCAACTCATACATTGTTTAATTCCCCTTCGTGCTTACCGAAGGATGATTGCTATGATGACTGTTATGATCCCTATGATTCTTTTGAAATATCCCTTTTTGATGATCCTTGTTATGCTTATGGCCAAGATGCCAATATGAATTATGCTTATGCAGATGAACTTTCTATAGTTCCTTATGTTAAACATGAAATTGTTGCTATTGCACCCACGCATGATAGTCCTATTATCTTTTTGAATTCTCCCGACTACACTATATCGGAGAAGTTCGCACTTATTAAGGATTATATTGATGGGTTGCCTTTTACCGTTACACATGATGATTTTGATAGTTATAATATGCATGTGCTTGCTGCTCCTACTTGCAATTATTATGAGAGAGGAACTATATCTCCACCTCTCTATGTTTCCAACATGATAAAATTGCAAGAAACTGTTTATACTATGCATTGGCCTTTACTTTGTGTGCATGAATTGTTCTTTTATGACATGCCGATGCACAGGAAGAGAGTTAGACTTCGTCATTACATGATATATGTTAGTTTGTGCTCACTACTAAATTACAAATCATTGTTAATTAAAATTGGCTTTGATATACCTTGGGATCCGGGTGGATTCACTACTTGAGCACTATATGCCTAGCTTAATGGCTTTAAAGAAAGCGCTGCCAGGGAGACAACCTGGAAGTTTTAGAGAGTCATTTATTTCTGTTGAGTGCTTTCATATAGTTTAAAAACAAAAAAAATAAAGAGGGGAACCCAAAACTTTTTCAAAAAGGAAAGCGAAAGAAGACAAGCATTGTTGAAGTGGGAGAGCTCCTTGAACTTTGTTTATGCTCACGGCAAATTTGTGAATCTTGATTACAGAAATTTTTCAACAAAAATAATTATCCCCTTGTACAATTCCATTGTATTATAAAAATATGTGCCAAGGTTTGCCTTTAGGATGTTTAGATTTGCTTGATGGTTTGTACGGTGCAGGACAGAAACTTTGGCTGTAGTGCGCGATTTTGCATTTTTAGCTGGAACGCCAAATGGTTCTGATTCTTTTTGCACTGTCTTCCTATACAAATTTTTTATTTTTCCTAATTTTGGTAGAATTTTTCAAGTATCAGAAGTATGGTGAATGTTCAGATTATTACAGACTGTTCTGTTTTAGACAGATTCTGTTTTTGATGCATAGTTTGCTTGTTTTGATGAAACTATCAATTTATATTAGTGGATTAAGCCATGAAAAAGTTATATTACAGTAGACACAATGCAAAAACAAAATATGAATTGGTTTGCAATAGTACTTAGAGTAGTGATTTGCTTTATTATACTAATGGATCTTACCGAGTTTTCTGTTGAAGTTTTGTGTGGATGAAGTGTTCGATGATTGAGAATGTTTCGATGTGAGAAGAAGGAAGAGAGGCAAGATCTCAAGATTGGGGATGCCCTATGCACCCCAAGTAAATATTCAAGGAGACTCAAACGTAGGCATCCCCAAGCTTAGACGTTTGAGTCTCCTTGAATATTTACTTGGGGTGCATAGGGCATCCCCAATCTTGAGATCTTGCCTCTCTTCCTTCTTCTCACAACAAGTATCGGTATGTTTTCGGATTCGTTTCGTTCATGCGATATGTGCAATCTTGGAGCGTCTTTTGCATTTAGTTTTCATTTTTCCTTTATGCACCATGCTGGTATGAGATAGTCCTTGGTTGATTTATAGAATGCTCATTGCACTTCACTTATATCTTTTGAGTATGTCTTTATAGAATGCTTCATGTGCTTCACTTATATCATTTGAAGTTTGGATTGCCTGTTTCTCTTTACATAGACAACCGCCATTTGTAGAATGCTCTTTTGCTTCAATTATATTTGTTCGAGCGTGGACATATATTTTGTAGAAAGAATTAAACTCTCTTCCTTCACTTATATCTATTTAGAGAGATGACAGGAACTGGTCATTCACATGGTTAGTCATAAAATCCTACATAAAACTTGTAGATCACTGAATATGATATGTTTGATTCCTTGCAATAGTTTTGCGATATATAGACGGTGATATTAGAGTCATGCTAGTGTGTAGTTGTGGATTGTAGAAATACTTGTGTTGAGGTTTGTGATTCCTGTAGCATGCACGTATGGTGAACCGTTATGTAACGAAGTCGGAGCATGATTTATTTAGAGGTAAATACACTAGAAGTCGCAGAACTTGCACGCAATGTTCAGTTTAGTGCATAAACTTGTAAAATACGTGTTTCTGGTCATCTAACTCGTCATCTCGTGCATATACGGTGCTTCCAACCGTATCCCTACGAGTGCCAACGTGGCAGGGCCACCATCAGTGGGTGAGGCTGTTTTTTTAAGAAAGGACCCATACATTCTATTTATTTTTACACAAACAATCCTCAAATAAAATGAAAGAAGCTGCAGCGCATGATGGGATTCAAACCGATGAGCTAGCACGATCCGCCTAGCGTAGAGAGCGACTAGACCAACTAACAGTTGACGCTTCCTCAAAAAAGAAAATCTAACAGTTGACGCTAAAATGCATAGTTAAAGCTATTTAACACGTACTGCATAAAAAATAGAAATTAAAACGACAAAAGGGTTTTCTGAAAAGGGAAAGCCCCAGTTTGATACTATGGCATCGTGTACAAGTGCCAACCATCAGGCCACACCGACACTTAGTAACACAAACAAATTTTATCTTGTATATTGTTTTTTCTATATAAGATAGATTTGATTTTAGTTTATCAGTGATAAATAGAGATAAAAATGATAAAAGTGTTATGTATTGTATAGTATAAAATTTATGTATTCCAATGGCAGTGAGCTATGTTTAATTTTTTTTCGCAAAGATAGATCTTTTTTTGCACATAGTACCTAACTTTAAATATATATTCCCGCAAAAAATAGTGCAGAATGAATGAATGCAAATTCTTTTGGACAAACCAACGAAAATTTTGGTTGAATTTGATTTTTTAAAATTATAAAATCTGGATAAAGGAAATAAAATGTAGAATGAATATACGTAAATTCTTTTGGACAAATCAACAAAAAATTTGTTTGAATTCGAATAATTCCAAATTTAAATATTTATATAAAAGGAAATATAGTGCACAGTGAATGTACGTATGTTTTCGAACAAATAAACGTTTGAATTCGAATAAATGTAAATTTAAAAATCTAGATAAAAGAACGTACAGTGCAGAATGGATGTACATAAATTATTCTGGACAAATTAAATATTTTTTGTTTGAATTCAAAAAAAATTAAATTAAAATCTAGATAAAATAAAATATAGTGTAGAATGAATGTACATCCTCGAGCCCGAGGTCTAAACTTTTTCATAATAGTAGTCCAAGTAACTTTGGTTTTAGTAATGAAAAAATTCGGACAAATCAACGGAAATTTTGTCTGAATTCAAATAATTTTAAATTAATAATCTAGATAAGAGAAAACATAGTTCAGAATGTGTACTTTTACTCTTTGATATATATCTTAGGAGTCTCAAATAGGGTGCTATCTAAAAAAGTGCATGCGGATTACCACCATCTCAGCCACTGACAGTGGGCCCCTCCATGTGGCATGCATAGGGATACGACTGGATACCGTAGAAAGCACCGTATATGAACAAGAGGACAAGTTAGATGACCAGAAACACATATTTTACAAGTTTATGCACTAAACTGAACGTTGCGTGCAAGTTCTTTGACTTCTAGTGTATTTACCTCATTTATTTATTGATTGTCTTCCTTATGAGTGGCGGTCAGGGACGAGCGATGGTCTTTTCCTACCAATCTATCCCCCTAGAAGCATGCGTGTAGTACTTTGTTTCGATGACTAATAGATTTTTGCAATAATTATGTGAGTTCTTTATGACTAATGTTGAGTCCATGGATTATACGCACTCTCACCCTTCCACCATTGCTAGCCTCTCTAGTACCGCGCAACTTTCACCGGTACCATAAAACCCACCATATACCTTCCTCAAAACGGCCACCATACCTACCTATTATGGCATTTCCATAGCCATTCCGAGATATATTGCCATGCAACTTCCATCATCATCATATACATGACTTGAGCATTCATTGTCATATTGCTTTGCATGATCGTAAGATAGCTAGCATGATGTTTTCATGACTTGTCCGTTTTTTGATATCATTGCTATGCTAGATCATTGCACATCCCGGTACACCGCCGGAGGCATTCATATAGAGTCATATCTTTGTTCTAGTATCGACTTGTAATATTGAGTTATAAGTAAATAAAAAGTGTGATGATCATCATTATTAGAGCATTGCCCCTGTGAGGAAAGGATGATGGAGACTATGATTCCCCCGTAAGTTGGGATGAGGCTCCGGACTTTACAAAAAATAAAAGAGGCCAAATAAGCCCAAATAAAAAAAGAGGCCAAAGAAGCCCAAATAAAAAAAGAGGCCAAAGAAGCCCACCAAAAAAATAAAAAAATGAGAGAAAAAGAGAGAAGGGGCAGTGCTACTATCCTTTTTCCACACTTGTGCTTCAAAGTAGCACCATGTTATTCATATAGAGAGTCTCTTGAGTCATCACTTTCATATACTAGTGGGAATTTTCATTATAGAACTTGGCTTGTATATTCCAATGATGGACTTCCTCAAATGCCCTAGGTCTTCATGAGCAAGCAAGTTGGATGCACACCCACTTAGTTTCAGTTTGAGCTTTCATATACTTATAGCTCTAGTGCATCCGTTGCATGGCAATACCTACTCACTCACATTGATATCTATTGATGAGCATCTCCATAGCCCGTTGATACGCCTAGTTGATGTGAGACTATCTTCTCCTTTTTGTCTTCTCCACCATCATATTCTATTCCACCTATAGTGCTATGTCCATGGCTCACGCTCATGTATTGCGTGAAAGTTGAAAAGGTTTGAGAACATCAAAAGTATGAAACAATTTCTTGGCTTGTCATCGGGGTTGTGCATGATTTGAATATTTTGTGTGGTGAAGATGGAGCATAGCCAGACTATATGATTTTGTAGGGATAACTTTCTTTGGCCATGTTATTTTGAAAAGACATGATTGCTTTATTAGTAGGCTTGAAGTATTATTGTTTTTATGTCAAATGATAGACTATTGCTTTGAATCACTCGTGTCTTAATATTCATGCCATGATTAGACATATGATCAAGATTATGCTAGGTAGCATTCCACATCAAAAATTATCTTTTTTATCATTTACCTACTCGAGGACGAGTAGGAATTAAGCTTGGGGATGCTGATACGTCTTCGTCATATCTATAATTTTTGATTGTTCCATGCCAATATTATTCAACTTTCATACACTTTTTGGCAACTTTTTATATTATTTTTGGGACTAACATATTGATCCAGTGCCCAGTGCCAGTTCCTGTCTGTTGCATGTTTTTGGTTTCACAGAATATCCATATCAAACAGAGTCCAAATAGGATAAAAACGGACAGAGCTTATTTTTGGAAAATATGGAAAATTCGGAAGGAAAGTCAACGCGAACCAGTGCCCGAGGTGGTCACGAGGCATGGGGCGCCCCCCTAGGGCGCGCCCCTACCCTCGTGAGCCCACCGTAAGGTGGTTGACGCTCTTCTTTTGCCGCAAGAAAGATAATATTCGGAAAAAAATCACGGCGAAGGTTTCAGGCCAATCGGAGTTACGGATCTCCATATATATACGAAACGGTGAAACAGAGCCAGAACAGAACGCAGAACCAGAGAGAAACAGAGAGATAGATCCAATCTCGGAGGGGCTCTCGCCCCTCCCATGCCATGGAGGCCAAGGACCAGAGGGGAAACCCTTCTCCCATCTAGGGAGGAGGTCAAGGAAGAAGAGTAAGAAGGGGGCCCCTCTCCCCCTCTCCTCCGGTGGCGCCGGAACACCGTCGTGGCCATCATCATCATCACCGCGATCTTCACCAACACCTCTGCCATCTTCACCAACATCGCCATCACCTTCCCCCCTCTATCTACAACGGTCCACTCTCCCACAACCCGCTGTATCCTCTACTTGAACATGGTGCTTTATGTTTCATATTATTATCCAATGATGTGTTGCCATCCTATGATGTCTGAGTAGATTTTCGTTGTCCTATCGGTGGTTGATGAATTGCTATGATTGATTTAATTTGCTTGTGGTTATGTTGTTGTCCTTTGGTGCCCATCATATGAGCGCGCGCGTGGATCACACCATAGGGTTAGTTGTATGTTGATAGGACTATGTATTAGAGGGCAAGAGTGACAGAAGCTTCAACCTAGCATAGAAATTGATGCATACGGGATTGAAGGGGGGACCAATATATCTTAATGCTATGGTTGGGTTTTACCTTAATGAACATTAGTAGTTGCGGATGCTTGCTAATAGTTCCAATCATAAGTGCACAGAATTCCAAGTAAGGGATGACATGCTAGCAGTGGCCTCTCCCACATAATACTCGCTATCGGTCTAGTAAAGTAGTCAATTGCTTAAGGGACAATTTCGCAACTCCTACCACCACTTTTCCACAATCGCTATATTTACTTTAGTTGCTTCTTTACCTTAACAGTCCCTAGTTTTATTTTCGTGATCTTTACTTTTCTTGCAAGCCTTTCCGAAAACACCTACAAAGTACTTCTAGTTTCATACTTATTCTAGGTAAAGCAAACGTTAAGCGTGCGTAGAGTTGTATCGATGGTCGATAGAACTTGAGGGAATATTTGTTCTACCTTTAGCTCCTCGTTGGGTTCGACACTCTTACTTATCGAAAACTGTTGCGATCCCCTATACTTGTGGGTTATCAAGCATCATGTCCACCAGATAGGAATGAACCTTGTCCTTGTCGCCAATGCGAGGGAACAGAGTGTTGCGGAAGATGCGATGCATGATATCTAGAAAAGAGTTCAGCACCCAAGTCGACTTGCCAGTGGGAAGCACCTTCTCGACATAGTACGGCTGAAGCTTGTTCTTGTTAGCAGACTCAGAGTTGGCGTGGGGGCGAACACCAACGGGTGTGTGAAGCCCGTCATCAGGAACGTGGAGCAGACCCATGAACTCCTTCCAGGTAGCAGACAACTGACGGCCATTGGTCATCCAGGTCATCCTCCGCTCATCCCCGGGGTGAAAGTGAACTGAGGCAAAGAACTGACAGATAAGCTCTGGATCATAGTCAAGGTGGAAAGAGATCACATGTTCAATACCAAACTGCTCCACCAAATCCAGAGGTTCTCCAAAGTAGTCACGAAACTTGTCCTTCCTCATGTGATTCATGTCTATCCACTTGACATCCACGTAGGTGTTTTGCTTGTTCTTGATTACATCCAGATAAATGAGAGCCTGCTGCTTGGTCCAAAACAACTCAGTGTCTCTGAGGATAGCACAAGCATTCACATAAGGGTTGATCTTCCAGCGTTCGATGTACTCATTGAGGGGAATCTCGTCCATGCCCTTAGCAGGTTCCTTTTGCTTGCTGGCAGTGGTCTTGACATTGCGCTTGGGGGCATTGGAGCCCTCTGGTGCTTCATCTTGAGGATTGCGCAGTCGCTTGGAGCCAGTGTCACGACTGGGATTGGAACGGCGAGAGCCACCACCTAAGACACAAGAGAAAGCACACACAAAGAGCGAAAAGAATCAACGCAAAGACCACGGCAAAGCAAGGGAAACAAGTAGAAAGCATACGGGATAACTGCCACGAGGAAGATGGGACACAACGGTAGTGTCGCCTGGTCATGCGGTACTAAAATTTTAGTACCGCTCCTAGTCGTGGTAGTACCGTGGCTTGGAGCGGTAGTAAGACCTTAGTGCCACAGAACGTGCGGTAGTACCGCACCGTACGGGTGGTAGTACCGGACAAGCGGTAGTACCGCACCAGTAGCACAGTAGTACCGCACCGCGTGAGATCCGAACCTACTTTTGAATCTGAGAAGACACGCGAAACTACGGTTGATCAAATCTACCACGGGACAATATATCATGTATAATTTCTACGCAACACTACTCTCCTACAACCTTCTCTTGCAAAGACTTGGCCTAAAATCTCAAGAACACAAGCATCTCCCCAAAAACCTAGAGACAAGAGAACCAACAAGAAGGAGAGGGATTTGGGGAAAAACCTTGGTCCATGGCAAGAGAAAGTGGTGGGGAACGATCCCACCGATCGGAATCCAAGGAGAGCAGCCGGAGACGGAGATACGGCGAGGGACTCCGGCCCCATTCTTGAGCGAGAGAGAGAGACAAAGTGGGGAAAACTGACGAATGGGAATGGGGGAGTTAGAACCCCCCCCCCCCCCGTGCCCGTCCTTATCCCCACGCGCCTTCGATAGCTCGGTAGTACCGCGTATCATCGCGGTAGTACCGCTTGGGCGGAAGAACCGCACCAAAGCGGTAGTACCGCTCTCCCAGGCGGTAGTACCACGTTGGGCCGGTAGTACCGTACTTTCCACGCACGGTAGTACCGTGGCAGGCCATGGTAGTACTGTGAGCTCAAGAAGAAGCCATTTCCAAACACAGGAAAGAGAGGTCTTCGCAAGGAAACTTCAAATGAACAAAACACCTCACAACAAACTCAAACACGAAGGGAAGAAGGGGCAAAACGACAACAAGAGACGAGCACAAGACACAACCTCTCCAAAGAGAGGGCGGTGGCCGGAGCCACCTAGGTTTGAGTCAATTGGTATGGCACCACGATGAATTATCCTTGGGCCCATGACCAAAACTCGTCTTTGAAGCACAAGTACCATCAAAAATGGCTAATGTGAAAGATTTGATCAATTTATGCATAATGGGGGGAGGGAGAGTTCATTGAGAGAACAACACTCCCCCTATGTCCATGCCTACATCTAAACAAGACAACAAGTTGAGTGTGGTGGGGTGTGCAAGGGTTCAAGCAACATTGCTCGAATCAATGATATTTAGCTCATGCCTTAACTCGTGAAATCTTGCTTCATCCAACGGCTTCGTGAAAATATCTCCAAGGTTATCATGAGTGTTGACGTAGTTGAGCTCGATCTCCCCTCGCCTAATGTGATCCCGGATGAAGTGATACCGAATCTCAATATGCTTCGTCTTGAAGTGTTGCATCGGGTTGAGAGAAATCTTGATGGCACTTTCATTGTCACACCAAAGAGGCACTTTGTCACAAATGACACCGTAATCCTTTAAAGTTTGCCTCATCCATAAGAGTTTTGCACAACAACTACCGGCCGCTACATACTCCGCTTCGGTGGACGAGAGAGACACACAACTTTGCTTTTTGGAAGACCAACTCACCAAAGAGCAACCAAGGAATTGGCACCCTCCGGAAGTGGACTTCCTATCCACTTTGTCTCCTGCCCAATCGGAATCCGAATACCCTACAAGCTTGAAGTTTGCTCCTCTTGGGTACCATAAGCCAAAGTTTGGGGTATGAGCCAAATATCGAAAGATTCGCTTGACCACCACATAGTGACTTTCCTTAGGTGCAGCTTGAAACCATGCACAAATTCCCACACTCAACATGATATCCGGTCTAGATGCACAAAGGTAAAGCAAGGATCCAATCATGGAGCGATGTACCTTTTGATCCACCGCTTTACCATTGGGATCTATGTCAAGTTGGCACTTGGTGGGCATTGGAGTGGAAGCCGGCTTGACATCACTTAGCTTGAATCTCTTGAGAATGTCTTGAGTGTATTTGACTTGGTTGATGAAGTTTCATTCTCTTCTTTGCTTCACTTCGAACCCTAGAAAGAACTTCAACTCTCCCATGGAAGACATCTTGAACTTAGAGGTCATGAGAGCGGTGAATTCCTCATTGAAAGCTTTGTTAGGGGAACCAAAGATAATGTCATAAACATATAGTTGGCATACAAACAACTCCCCTTTGACCTTCTTAGTAAAAAGAGTGGGGTCGATTAGCCCAACTTCAAACCCATGATCTTGTAACAACTCGGTAAGGTGATCATACCACGCATGTGGGGCTTGTTTAAGCCCATAGAGTGCCTTATCGAGTTGATACACATGAACGGGAAAGTAGGGATCCTCGAACCCGGGGGGTTGCTTGACATAGACCAACTCATTAATAGGACCATTAAGAAAAGAACTCTTCACATCCATTTGTTGCAACTTAAAGTTATGATGAGAAGCATAAGCAATCAACAAACGAATGGATTCAAGGCGAGCAACGGGAGCAAAGGTTTCACCGTAGTCGATACCCTCGACTTGGGGGTAGCCTTGTGCCACCAATCTTGCCTTGTTGCGAATGATGGTCCCATGAGCATCTTGCTTGTTCTTAAATATCCACTTGGTTCCAATGACATTGTGGTTCCCCGTTGGCCTTGGCACCAATCTCCACACCTTGTTGTACTCGAAATTGTTGAGTTCTTCATGCATGGCATTAAGCCAATCCGGATCTTCGAGTGCCCCTTTTGAATGCTTCCAAGTACATTCTTCATGAGATGACCCTTGGTGGAGAGCTTGGAAGCAATCTTGGCGGCACGACGCTCCAATACCTCCTCGGTGGTGAGTTGAGGAGCGGTCACTTGATCATCTTGAGTGACGTCTTGAGCTTGTTCTTGATCTTGAACTTGATCGGAGGAGAGAACTTGACTTTGGGCATCACTTGGTGTGTCAACACCGTCTTGGGCATGATCTTGCCCTTGGTCTTGTTCACGAGGATGAGGGCCTTCACTTTGTTCTACGGAAGCGTGTGGGCCTTGGGTTGGTGATTGCTCCACTTGAGTGGAGCATTGTCCTTCTCCTTCGGCCACAAGGGGTTTCTCAATGGGTAAGATAAAACCAACACCCATTCTTCTTATGGCTTTAGGAGGAATTTCATCACCTACATCACAAGTGCCACTTTGCTCCACTTGGGAGCCGTTATTCTCATCAAACTCCACGTTACACGTCTCCTCAATAAGTCCTGTGGATTTATTGAGGACACTGTAAGCATGAGAGTTTGTAGCATAACCAACAAATATGCCCTCATAAGCTCTAGCCTCAAATTTAGACAACCGAACACCTTTCTTGAGAATGAAACACTTACACCCGAACACCAGAAAGTACTTAAGGTTGGGCTTGTTACCGGTGAGTATCTCATATGGAGTCTTGTTCAAGCCCTTGCGGAGGTAGGGCCGATTGGATGCATGACACGCGGTGTTGATGGCTTCAGCCCAAAAGTTGTATGGAGACTTGAACTCCGCCATCATTGTTCTTGCCGCATCCATCAACGTCCGGTTCTTCCTCTCCGCAACACCGTTTTGTTGAGGGGTGTAAGGTGCGGAATATTGATGCTTGATCCCCTCATCGCTAAGAAACTCATACAAGGTGTAGTTCTTGAACTCGGTGCCGTTGTCACTCCTTATTGTCAAGATCTTTGCATTGTGTTGACGTTGTGCTTCATTTGCAAAGTCAATGACGGTTTGTTGGATGTCGCTCTTCCTTTTGAAGAAATATACCCAAGTATATTTTGAGTAGTCATCCACAATCACCAAGAAATACTTCCTACCCCCAAGACTATCAAAGGATGGAGGCCCAAAGAGATCCAAGTGAAGGAGCTCCAAAGGCCTCTTTGAGTAAATGATAGTCGTGGGAGGGTGAGCCTTCTCATGAAGCTTTCCTTGATACAGGCAGTGCAGGCACGATCTTTAGCAAAACTAACATTCGTTAGTCCACGGACATGGTCCCCCTTGAGAAGACATTGCAAAGATCTCATATTGACATGGGCTAAACGGCGATGCCAAAGCCATCCCACGTCAACTTTAGCCATTAGGCATGTCGTGGTCTTAGTGGGTCGCTCCAAAAAGTTAATCACATATAGACCGTTCTCGACGTGCCCAACAAAGGCTACTTTAAGAGTCTTGCTCCACAAGAGGGCCACGGTATCAATATCAAAGAAAGTGGCAAAGCCCATGATTGCAAGTTGACGAACGGAAAGTAAATTGTATGCAAGGGACTCAACAAGCATGACCTTCTCGATCGTGAGATCATGAGAGATGACAACCTTGCCAAGTCCCAATACCTTATAAGATGAGGCATCACCCCACTCGACATTGGTGGGCATAGATGGAATCTTGTGAACGTCCACCACCAAGTCCTTGCTTTCGGTCATATGATTTGTATCTCCACTATTGAGCAACCATGATCCCCCACCGGAAGCAAACACCTACAAGAGATCAATGCTTGGTTTTAGGTACCCATTTTGTAATGGGTCCTTTGATGTTAGTAACAATGGTCTTGGGAACCCAAATAGACCATTCAATGTACTCATGAGGAGAACCAACAAATTTGGCATAGACATGCCCATCACTAGCACGAGATAACACATAAGAAGGATTAAAGTCGCCGGCTTTGTTGGGAGGGGTGACATTTCTCTTTTTGACACCATCACCCTTTGCGTTGTTCTTCTTCTCCTTGGAGGCACTCTCTCCATCCTTCACAAACGTTTGCTTGAGAGGAGGAGGTTGTTTGGTCTTGTTATCCTTCTTCTTGTTCTTGGGGTTGGGTGCGAACCCAATCCCCTCCTTGGCCACAACTCCCTTTTGATTTCTCAAAAGGTCATTTAGGTTCTTCTCACCTTGTATGCATGACACAAGGCCTTTCTCAAGTTGCTCCTTCAACTGAACATTCTCCTCAATAAGATGCACATGCTCACAACAAGGGTTAGTAGCATTTGCATTATCCATTAACACCATACGAGGAAAAGTGGCTTTCTCCTTGGTTAGCTTCACTTGGAGTTGATCATGAGACTCCTTGAGGGTAGCATGAACACCCTTCAAGACTTTGTGAGCCTTGTCGAGAATGTCAAACTCCTCTTTGAGTCTAGCAAGATCAACCCTAAGCTTTGCCTTCTCGGAGTTTAGCACACGAGAAACAACAAGCGCTTGATCAAGATCTTTCTTTAATTTAGCATCATCATCGTTGTGAGACTCCTCAAGAGCCAAACGAAGACCACACTCTTCCTCAAGAGAATTGGAAAGATCCGAAATCTCACCGGCATAGTCACGACTATGCCCCTCCATCTTAGAGATGGTATCTTCATGAGCCTCAATCATGTCATTGGCTTCACCAAGTTGTTCCAAGAGAGCAACAAAGTGCTTCTTGGATTTACCCTTGAGTTTACCCATAAAGGCCTCAAACTCATTCACCTCCACATTATTTCCCTCATGTTCATCAATGCTATCCGTCGAAGAGGGATGATTAATGATGGTAGTTTTGATGTTGGGGGTTACCTTGTTGGTGGCTTTAGCCATGAGGCACTTGGCGGTGATGCTCTCATTGGGTGAGTCGAATAGAGACACCCGTGGAGTTGTCGCAATGGCAACGGAGGCCATGGCAACCGACTCACCATCTTCATCATCGTCATCATCCTCATTGTACTCTTCTTGTACCACCAATGCCTTGAGAGGAGTCTTCTTGGTGAAATTGCTCTTGTTGGGGAATGACTTGGCCTTGTCCTTTCGGATGAGCTTGCCACCATTGTCTTCCCTCTTCTCATAAGGGCACTCCGCAACAAAGTGACTTACATTGCCATAATTGAAACAAGTCCTCACTCGTTGCTTGCCCTTTGTGCCACTTGAAATGTTCTTGTTGAAGTTGGGCCTTGAGTTCTTCTTGCTCCAAAATTGCCTTGAAGCAAGGGCCATGTGTTCATGATAGGCATACTTCGTATCTTCGAGGTTACTCTCCTCTTCTTCCTCTTCATCATCTTCCTCCATACTAACCTTGGCCTTTAGAGCAAGTTTGGGTTTCTTTACTCTTTGAGAACGAAGTACCGCATTGTCGGCGGTCTTGTCCAAGATGCTCATAGCAACGAACTCATCGAACACATCACTTGAGGACAAGGTGTGGAAGTCCGGCCTTTGACGAATGACGGAGGATGTGGCTTTGTGGTTGGGCATCATTGCCTTGAGGAATTTGCGCTTGATCCAATTGTCATCCGTGTCCTTGCTTCCATGATCTCGGAGCGAGACCGCGAGTTTGGTTACCCTACGATAGATCTCACAAGGTTCTTCATCTTCTTTCATTGCAAACTCATCGGCTTCATCTTGCACCACTTCATAGTTGGAGCGTTGAATGCTTGCGCTTCCCCGGTAGAGGGAAACCACTTGGAGCCAAGCATCTTTGGCCAAGGAGTAAGGCCGGAGATGAGGAAGGTCTTCGGGTGGGATAGCTTCTTGAATGATGAAGAGAGCATTCTCATTGAATTGATTATCCACGGCTTCTCTAGGAGTGAAGTTGCTTCGGTCATGCGGATAGAAACCTTCTTTAATGATTCTCCAAAGGTTAGTGTTCACATGATTTAAATGACGCTTAAAACGATAGACCCAAGAGTCAAATTCAACATTCTTCTCAACCTTAGGGGCCGGCCCGGCATGATTCAAATGAGTGGAAGGGAGAGGTCCACCATAGACAAGTGGAGGTTCCACATGGGCAAAGATGTCGGTGCCACTCTTACCACTAGTAGGAAGGGCTTTCTCGCTAGTAGCTTCCCCCTTGTCGGAGGTAGCATCCGTCACCTTGTTGGCGGGATCACCCACTTTCAACGGTGCGGTGGAAAGTTTAAGCTCTTCTAAGAAATCTTTAAACATGCTTTTGACCTCGGTCGTCATGGAGGTTTTCAATGTGTCCAACGCCACATTGAACTCCTCACGAGAGACCGCGGTTCCCCCATCTCCCGTAGAAGATACCGGATTTGCACCGGAGTGCTCCTCCTCACCTTCTACGACGTCAACCATACTCTTCGGACGGTAAAGTCCTTAATAAAGAGACGAGGCTCTGATACCAATTGAAAGGATCCATATGGTTGACTAGAGGGGGGTGAATAGGCAACTAACAATTTTTAGCTTTTCTTTAACAATTTAAAGTTTGCATCAAAGTAGGTTGTCTAGATATGCAACTAGGTGAGCAACCTATATGATGCAACAAAGATAGGAACACAAGCAAGCAAGAGATATATCACAAATAAGCTTGCACAAGTAAAGGCACGAGATAACCAAGAGTGGAGCCGGTGGAGACGAGGATGTATTACCGAAGTTCCTTCCCTTTGAGGGGAAGTACGTCTCCATTGGAGTGGTGTGGAGGCACAATGCTCCCTAAGAAGCCACTAGGGCCACCGTATTCTCCTCACGCCCTCATGCAATGCGTGATGCCGTGATTCCACTATTGGTGCCCTTGGAGGCGGCGACCGAACCTTTACAAACAAGGTTGGGGCAATCTCCACAACTCAATTGGAGGCTCCCAACGACACCACGAAGCTTCACCACAATGGACTATGGCTCTGTGGTGACCTCAACCGTCTAGGGTGATCAAACACCCAAGAGTAACAAGATCCGCAAGGGATTAGTGGGGGGAATCAAATTTCTCTTGGTGGAAGTGTAGATCGGGGCCTTCTCAACCACACCCGAGCAAATCAACAAGTTTGATTGGCTAGGGAGTGAGATCGGGCGAGAATGGAGCTTGGAGCAACAATGGAGCTTAGGGTTGGAAGAGGTAGTCAACTAGAGGAAGAAGACACCCCTTTTATAGCTTAGGACAAATATCCAACCGTTATCCACCTACCAGCCCGCGACCAGCAGTACTACCGCCCCAGACCAACGCTACTACCGTAGGGCCACGCGGTACTTCTGCTTGCTGACAATCGGTACTACCGCAAGGCCACGCGGTACTACCGTGAGGACCCGCGGTACTACCGCAGCATCAGCAGCTAGGGCAGACCTGTAGCACAAGGGCTGAGGGCGGTACTGCTGCGGGCGCGGTACTACCGCTCCCCCTTGCGGTACTACCGCAAGGTAGGAAACCC